>NW_015627632.1:238200-242034 GCF_001515625.1 Sinocyclocheilus rhinocerous
ACATACACATATATGTAGTTGTTTTTTTGGTGTTTGGCTTAGTGTTATGTTAGAATCGTTATTATACTCTTATACCTTTTGTTCTTTAATATTTTGAATTGTTTTTAGCTTTATTTTTTGTTTTTCATTTAAATGTTAAGTTTTGAAATTTTGTTGTATTCATTTGTCATTTTTATTTAATTTCTTTATTTTGAAAATGTGTATAAGTAGTATTTATAAAGTTTTAGCTTTTAGTTTTGGATCTGTTTTTAGTTGTTTTAATGCTACAATTGATTGCTTTTGTTGTCCTCATTTGTAAGTCGCTTTGGATAAAAGCGTCTGCTAAATGACTAAATAAATAAATAAATGATTGAATTTGTTATTTTCCAGATGGATGAAGAAGAAGCCTCAAAATCCAGACTCTCTGTCTCGGGTTATGGCCACGTTCAATGATCGTCTACGAGTGCCCTGGATATCTGGAGCCAGACAAGTTGATATATCAGTGATCCCTCCTCTTATTCTGCTTCCTGTTTTTTTGCACATTGCAGCTTTGCACTACCTGCTGGGTATTTTAGTGCTAACTGCAGTGTCCGTCTTGGTCCTTTGGTACTACTATTACACTCACCGAAAGAAAGGACGCACGTTATTCTTCCTCAGCCTCGCACTCTTCTCCCTCTTCTACATGTTCTACCTCTTCATCACCGAAGTCGTTCCTCGTGGTGGTGTGAATCATCTTCAGTTGGCCGCTGTGACAGTGGGTGTTGCTCTTACGGTAATTTTCCTCATAATCACTAAGAGGGGGCCGGGCTACGTCAGGCCTCGTCCAACTGACACTCATAGTACAGTGACCTATCACAAACCTCCGTCTGACGTAGATGCCGCCTATCTAAATGGAGCACAGCACCAGGTGGTGATAGCCAATCATGAACAAACTGGTGAATCTGGGACAGCACAGCAGAGTGTTCAGAGGAGGAACTGGTGCGCAGTATGCAAAGTGGTGCGGCCCCCGAGAGCGGGACACTGCAGGATCGGTGGGGTCTGCATCCTGCGTCTGGACCACCACTGTCTGGTGGGTGGGTTTATTTAAAAAGCACTGCTTATTCAAGAGGGTCTCAGTCATTATTATGTCAGTATTATGTTTGGATCATATTTCACTCAAAAATGTTTTGGATTGTGAAATATTTTAATGGAAATTGTACACACTATATATATATATATATATACTATATAAATATAATAGTATATATATATATATGTAAATGATTATAAATTTGCACAAATAATTTTGCTTTAACATTTGAATTTGATGACAATTTTGATTTTTAGGAATCCATTTCACTTTTATGACTGCATTCTCTGTTCAAATAATAATTTCTGTTTAAATCACCAATATATATAATATACTTTAAATATAAATTTTCATGTTTTTGTATTTTATATATATATTACACACACAGCATAAATACATAAAAAATATTATATAATATACATAATATATATAATATACTTTAAATATAAATTTTCATGTTTTTGTATTTTATATATATATTACACACACAGCATAAATACATAAAAAATATTATATAATATACATATATATATACTTTAAATATTAATTTTTATGTTTTTGTAAAATGTATTATTTTATATATAGCTACAGTACTGAAAATCCAACAAGATTCATCAAGTAAATAATAAAACGTAATGAGATTTTGGGAGAATATTTGAATTGATTAAAAAAATGCAAAAAACATTAATGTTGCTAGAATAGGGCTAATTTTCATGCAATATTTTTCATGCCCATCAAATATACTTAATTTTTATGTAAATGTGCACATTAGCATTACCAGCATTTTGCTTTAGTTATTGACCCATCTTTAGCATCTAATATTAGAAATTGTATACTGCATGGTGAAGTCTTACCTGCATACTCTTATAATTTTACTTTCCCAGAAACAAAACAAAGAATGTAATCCTTAATGAAATCAAAGAGTGCACAGTTACCAGAATTCCTGTATCAGTTGGGTTAGCTCGTGTGCTATGCACTGAATATGCTCATTGTTATGTTGGAAATCCAGGTAATCTCAGAACATTCTAGTCCATTTATTATGTTATGGATTAATATGCAGTGATCAAACTTTTTTGTGTGTTCAGCGCAGCTGTAAAATGTCTTGTTCTTCATGTAAACATATGTGTACTGGAGCCAGTGAGGTGATCTCACCCTCTGCATTCTTCTTACTCCGTGTAAGTGATATGTGAAAATAATCTCCAGGTCTCAGTTCAGTGTCTTGTTTGTCGTTTTGGTTTGCGTTAGGATCAACAGCTGTGTGGGGCAGGACAATCACCGCAATTTCCTTCTGACACTTGTTTTCTTTCTGCTGACATCGCTGTACGGGATCAGTTTGGTTCTTCGAAGCGCGTGTTCTGACCAGAATGTAATGACTGCACTGTTCTACTGTCCTGACGTCTACAACCAGTTCAGGTTTGGATCCAAATATACAAACTCACAGAAATGCTTTCTGTTCTATTTAATTCAGTTGGTTCTGACCCTCTTGCCAGACCTTTCTTTACACCTCTGTTCCTTCCAGTTCATTAGTTATTCATAAAAAAGTCACTTTGCTGCTTCAAATGCACCATATCAGTATTCAGCAGAATTGTTGAGGGTTAAGTGAACGAACTGAACAAAAATTAGTCTTTCCCAAACATCATCTGCCATTCTTCACACAAACACAAAGTCCTGCCCAAAACTTATGTCGCTGGTTAAAGGAATAGTTCACCTATAAACCAAAATTTGCCGTAAATGTACTCACCCTCAGGCTGTCCAAGATGTAGATGAGTTTGTTTCTTCATTGGAACAGATTTGGAGAAATTTAGCATTACATTACTTGTTCACACAGATCCTCTGCAGTGAATGGGTGCCGTCAGAAAGAGTCCAAACAGCTGATAAAAACATCACAATAATCCACGAATAATCAGCATGACTCCAGTCCATCAATTAATATCTTGTAAAGCGAAAAGCTGAATGGTTATACTGAACACATTTTAGGGTGTACTATTCCTTTAAGACAGAGGTTGTGGGCTGCAGTGCACTATTTTAGTATTATTTATATATGATTATTTATTCATATTTTGAATTATCTTTTAATTTCACACACACACTTTCTACCAACTACTTTTCAATTACAACTACTCATACAGCCCACACATCTGGCTTTGCAAGTAGACAGACGGGCCCAGAAAACCCCCTCTTGCTCTGCCTGCAGACCTCATCTAGATAAGACACAACTCCATCAGTGCTCATTACACTAAAGTAAACCTAGGCATTTCCTGTCCTTGGAGACCTACACAACTGCTAGCCAGTCATTATCTCTTGTTTGCAGTTTCTACCTGAGTTTAAATATTTTTTTCCTTGTTTTAAGATAAAACTTGTATATACTGTGTGTGTGTGTATATATATATATATATGTTTTTTATTCTATTTAGCTATAATTTAATTTCAGTTTAAGTAATTTTAGTTAAATTAGTTTTGATCCTCAAGTTCACACAGCTTCAGTATGACTGTTCATAACGGCATTTTTAGTATTTAGAGTATTAATAATATAACGTATAATAATAATAATAAAATGAACCTATTTGTCTCCTTCTTTCTATTCATCAGTTCTGCTCTGTGTTTCACCTGTGCCTGGTACAGCTGTGTTGTGACAGGAGGTTTGCTGCACCTGCTGCTCTTGCAGCTCATCAACGTCAGCTTCAACGTGACCGAACGGGAGGCGCGTCTGGCTTTGAGAGAGAAAACCATTCGCAGCCTTCTCTGGGGTCTGATCATCGACACCGGCGTTTACTCAAGAGGCTTCC
>NW_015627632.1:245050-245335 GCF_001515625.1 Sinocyclocheilus rhinocerous
GCATTTTTAGTATTTAGAGTATTAATAATATAACGTATAATAATAATAATAAAATGAACCTATTTGTCTCCTTCTTTCTATTCATCAGTTCTGCTCTGTGTTTCACCTGTGCCTGGTACAGCTGTGTTGTGACAGGAGGTTTGCTGCACCTGCTGCTCTTGCAGCTCATCAACGTCAGCTTCAACGTGACCGAACGGGAGGCGCGTCTGGCTTTGAGAGAGAAAACCATTCGCAGCCTTCTCTGGGGTCTGATCATCGACACCGGCGTTTACTCAAGAGGCTTCC
>NW_015627632.1:245736-271399 GCF_001515625.1 Sinocyclocheilus rhinocerous
TCCGTAGTAACTGGATTGAATTCTTGACCATGAGCAAGGCTTCAGAGCCATCAAATCATAAACCATCAGATCTGGTGTAGAAATTCAGCTCTCAGTCTCCGCTGATGGAAAACAATCAAACTGGTCTTTCAAGTGAATTATCACCCATATATAACACAGTGAAGTATAATGTTGTGCTACTTAATGCCTTCAACATCCATTCCAGAGTCAGTTTTATGGCTGTAGACATTGTGCTCAAGGTCTCATCAACAGTCAGTTGAATTGTGTGGATCACTAGATGGCAGTGTTGTAGTATGTTACATCTCTACCAGTGTATTTCAACATCAAGTACACCGTGTTTACCAGCTTGGCATTACAAATATTATGTAAAGTTCTCGCGGAATATATATTTTTTATGATTAATATTAAGAATTCATAAGAATGAATAAGTATCATAAATAATATATTCATTTTCTTCCATGATTTGTCATATTTAATTTTTCTAAAATAAATGTTTTTAGTAATTTCAATCAGGGAACCATGTGTAACTTGCACTTACAATTAGAGGAAAACAAACTTAACAAATATCACACATTTTTGGTTTACATTCACTGCTAGTTGGCTCTATTATAGATTTTACTGGCTAATATTTGTTCCCTCGACTCCAAAGTGTGTCTTATGTGAACAAACATTGAATATCAAGCCTTATTTAGTGCCTTTTTGGAACATCAGAAGTGATGCAACACTGCATCTATAGCCAGACAGCACACGGCTTTAAAACTGTCATCAGTATGAATGTTTTATGTTGAGCTTCATGTTTGTTATTTGAGGTCTTTGTGCCTGTGTGTGTATTTTCTTTTCATGTGCTTCAACTGGGGACAAATCTGTGGCATGTACCATCCAGCTATTTTTTGATGTGCAGGAATTATTGCAGCGTTTTTTAATCAAAGTTGGCTTCCTTTCATTAAATGCCTTCTAAAGAAACCGCTAAAGAAGCACTTCAGCATCTGGATGTTTCTTTGTCCCATGTGAGAGGGTTTTATAATGTAATGCATTCCATTCTACAAGTTGTTCGATTAAACTGTACCATGGAAATATAAACAAGCGTAAAATGATTAAACATGGTGGCTCATCAAGCTGCAGATGTTTTCAGTGTCATTTGATGATGTCATGTAAAGCCTGTGTGAGCAGTTAAAGAGGATTTACGGAGCGCCACGGGGAGTCAATAGGGGAGGAGCGGAAGTCGGGCAAAATATCTGCCACTTTACGTCTGAGCTGCTCTCTGCGTGCCTCTCTTTCTTTCTCTTCTCGCAAGACAACAGGAAGACGCCTCCAGCCAGCAAAACACTTCTTGACAGCTCTCCTACAAAGCCCAGAGAGCCAATGTCAGAGCAAACATACATTCATTTTTCTAAATACTGAAAATACTAAACAACCCATACACTTCTTTTTCTACTATCTTTAGAAAGGACATTTTGGCCTTATGGTGCATTAAAAGTGTCACATTGAAAGACGTGTTGACCTGCTGTTGTGCTGCTCTGCCCGTTGCTCATTGTCCCAGGCTGTGATTCGCTCCTCTGTAGCGTGATCCAGCAGGGCCATGAACACCTTCTTCTGGGTCCGTGTCCTGTGAAACCGCTCTGCACGTGCTTCCAGTATAAAGCGCAGATCTTTTAACTGGTAAGTATTCAAATCAAACATAGACAATTGCTCATAACTAAAGATATGGGTTTATTAATATCACTAACCCTAAATATTAAACAGACACATTGATGTAAGCTCTTTTTGTTGTGTCAGTAATAATAAATCACAAAGTATAACTTTGCAACCACATAGCAACCTGGTGACGAGTTTTAGGGAAGCAAAACTGATCATTTCTTCTATTCATAAAACGTAAAGACAATAAAAATAATAAAATTTTTATGAATTAATTTCAAAGCAATTATATATTTGAAATTATTTATAAATAATACAATATTATCCTTAAATTATATGTATATTTATATTAAATTTATTATGATTAATATAAATTAAATGTGTGTATGCCTATAAATATGTCTTAATAGTACTTATATTAAATTAATAAGACTACTTTTAAACAAACATTTACATTAAAATAATGAATACGGACTATACCAAATTTAGTTTTCTAATTGAATTTGTTATCGTTTTATTCATTTATAAAAAAAATACAATTATTTATTTATGTGTACAAATTTTTTGTCTAAAATGTCTATAAATATATTCTGTATATTTATATTAAATTGATAAGATTGTTTTTAAACAAACATAACTCTTAATATTCACAATTATAAATATTAAAATAATGAATAAATAATACATATGTATGTAATATTATTATTATAAATACATTTATAATATATATAAATAATTTTATATATATTATATATATAATGTATATATATTTATTTAAAAGTCAACAAGACCTTTTGTTGGCTAAACCAAATATCACTACAGAAATGATGTTGTGTCAAAATCTGAAGCTTTTCTAATCATTCACAGTTTCCTACCAGTCTGTGTGTGTGTGTGTGTGTGTGTGTGTGTGGCGTTTTACCCTTTTCCAGCTACACACAACCCTCTGAAGTAAGATCCGGTGATACAGCTGGTTGGCACTGGCCTCTCTCTCTGCGTGGGCCTCATCCACAGACTGAAGCCAGGAGCAGAAGCAGCGTCTCTGCAGAGCCAGTGTGTAATGATCCACCGCTCTCTGGAGGAGACCGAAAATGCAAAAGCATCCGAACATAAATAACTGTCTGCTTTAATTAAGTCCGTCATCATCTAATACACTCCCATGGTTTTTATGGATTGAAAATTTTTCCCTGCTGACTTCCTTTTTGTACTGTAGAAATATTATAGACATACATGCTAGTTTTGCAACTAATTGGACCTTGAGGTTTCTGCTTTCATGGATGTGGATCAGTATTTAAACAACAATGCAAATTCTGAATTCAAAGCCATTCTGTTTCTGTCTTTGTGTCTCTGTCCTTGTCAATCTCTCCCTCTCAGTCACTCCATCTCCCTCCTGAATCTCAGATATCTGCTCTCTGTTAATTTATTTCGAAAACAGGTGGTTAGCCAGGTGGAAATGCAACAGTATACTGTAAACATCATTACAATTTGGGGAATGGATCAAGAGTTAATGCAAGGCAACAGCTGGCCTTCCTGTCTGTGTGTGAGCTGCCCATAACTCTTTGGATGAATAATTGAGTGTGTGAGTGTTTGTCTGGAAAGCAGGCGAATGGCCTGCATTGTTACTGTAGGCCATGAGTGAGTGAGTGTGTGTGTGTGTGTGTTTGCAGTAGCGCTGACCTGTGTGTTGACATGGCTTTGCTCCAGCAGGTGTTTCCATGGTGCCAGGCCTCGGTGCAGTAACAGGGTTCTGAGGTAGTGCTGGGCCGCCCGCTTTGACAGTTCCTGTTCCCGTTCTGCTCTCTTCTGCTTCTCAAGTTCCCTCTAAGTTCACATTAACCCACAAACACACACACAGTTACTTAAAACTTGTGTGCAAGTTGGCTGTGTGCATAAACATGATGAATACATTAATTTAATGTATTATAAAAATTTGTTTTTTAGTATTTTCTAGATTTGCACTGTGCAAAACTCATTTGCACAGTGCTACATTGTTGCCAAGTTATTCTGAATGGTTTTTAGCATACTGCTAATCAGTTCCTAGAGTGTTCAGGGTGGTTTCATACTGGCATTCTGCACAGTAAAAAGTGGTAACCTACGATCTACATACAACTCGTTTATATCTTATTAAAGTTTATATCTCGCAATTCTATTTTGTGTTTCTGCCATGTATTAAAAAAGGTAATTGCGACTTTTTGTGTCACAATTTTGATTTTCCCCCCCTACAAGTTTATCTCTCACATTTCAGACTTTTCTTCTCAGAATTACAAATTCATATCCCACAAAATTGTGAGATATGAACTCAGAATTGCAAGAATAAAGTCAGAATTTTTAGGTAAAAAGTCGCAATTACCTTTTTTATTTTTCTATTCTGTGGTGAAGATGGTTTCCATAATTTCTGCCTGATTTAACTCATAAAAATGTGTCTTGTTAGTATAACTTAATGTATTTAGATTGATTCAGTGATGTTAAATAATATTTTAAACTCGAATAAAACCAGTTAATTTACCATTTTCAGGTTTAATTACCATTTTAAATTTACAATTTTTTCCCTAGATAGGCTTGGGATTATTTTCACCCATTTCATCAGCCAAAAAAGCTGAAAATCATTCAAATGGGCTAAAAATCATAATTACAATTGCTTAAAAAGTAAACAGACCCCTCTCCTCAATAAGCCGCATGATTTGAGGTATCACTCATGTCTGTAGCATAAACAATTAATAAAACATTAAAAGTAACATAATCCAATGATGTAAAACCCATGATAATGTGTTTGACCACACACCTTTCTCTGCTGCCTCTTCTCTTCCTTCTTCCTCTCTACCTCCTTTTGTTTCTCCTCTTCCTCAGCTCTGAGTCTTTCCTCCTCAGCTGCCTTCATTTGAGCCTACAGAACAAAAAAAGGAGAGGCTTGTTTCATCATAGTCACGTTTCTACGCTTGAAGAGAGGCAAGTCTTACCAGTTTCTCCTCCTGTTTCTGTCTCCTCCGCTCCTCTATCTCTCTCCGGTGCTCGGCACGCTGCTGTGCTCGTTCCTCCATGGCTGAAAGAAACATAAAAAAGGAAAGTGAGAGACAGAGTTTGTGGGTGACCGAGACATCAGTAAAGGGCCAGATTAAAGGGTCACTGTGAAGTTCTGCAGCATTTTCTTCTGATCTTATGGTTCTTTGGTACAAGTTTGATGTGTTGCTTGCATTTGTATTTAAGGCGGCGTCTCGTATCACACCAACTGAGTGATTTTGCTCAAAATCTCATTGTCATTTGTAGTGTTTCACTGATTAAGTCATGTATTGCAACCAGGATCAGGAATTCACCATGGCTCGAGACAAAATGCTACCAAAATTGACAAAAATGTTCTAGATATTTAAAATATGGGGAAAAATTGCCCCTGTATGTAGCACATTCCCCTGTTTTTTCTCTGTTTTTTTAATACATAATATTTCATTCTATTATGAATAGTTAACTAGTTATCAGTTTACTTATATATAATTACTTATTTAATATAGTGTATTAGTGGGGGAAAAAATAAAAAATAAAGTTCTGAAAAGCTCACCAATGTAAAGTTCAAATATGAGAAAATTACAAAATAATAAAAAAAGACATTCAATAAGAATAGACTTTTCTTACTACTTTTTAAAATGTATTAATTATTGCATTAACGTATTGTTAATTTAAAAATAGCTCATATACAGTGTTTTACGGGAACAAAATTATATCGTTTTGAAAATACAAACTCCCCAATGCAAAGCAAAATTTAAGAAAAAAATATATATTCAAGAAAAATCTACTTATTAATTTGTAATAATTTATTAATTATTTTATTATTAATTTAAAAATAATCAATGTTATCATTAATGTAAATGAATGAGGTGGAAAAACACAATCATCATTTACAATGGGCTGTTTATGTTACGTGACCTTGCGTTTGCTGTGAAAACATTTGGATCAGATCTGAGCAGGACAATAGCTTGTCAGTTTATCATTGTGAGAAAAATCTCAATGGTCATTGCCAAGGCCAGGACAGTCCACCTCAGAAATTGAACGAAATCAAAAATTGATGTCATTGATGAGTCGGCAGGGCCTTTAACTCAGCAGGATGTTGACTCATGGGGGCTGTTAACAACCACCCGCTGACAGACGCAACCTTGTGCACAAACTTCCTCAGATACTCAGAAGACCCTGATAATTGAAAAAATATGACTATGTAATCAATAACAATGAAGCTCAAGGTTTAACACATGGAAGAGCCATTGTGCGGTTTTGGTATTGTTCTTGGTTTACTTTCCATAGAGTTGCACAAGTGGATTATGAGTGTATAGAGATTGTGTGCATCTGTATTCAATGCATTCAGTATCAGAGAGGATTTAAAACTAGGGCATAGTCATGAAATGAATTTTCCATGCTTGGAACAACCGTAGTGACAGTTTCCCAACTGCTCGATTGCGTATGTGTATGACTGACCTTGTACTGTAGGCTGGGGAAGAGCTGCACGATGCAGAGATGCTTTTTGGTTGGTGTGGCTGCTGGTGTTTTCCCCCGAGGCACTCTTTGTTCTGGGATTGAAAGGAGAATGAATATCTTTGTGAAATTGTGACTAATAACAAACATTGTGTCTCCCACGCGCACACACGGATAGAACAGCTGTGGGAAGTGACCCTTTGGTAAAATCTAGAGGGATTACATTGAGTACATGAAACAAGCAAGTATTACATTCTGATCTCCTCTGGTGCCTGAGGTGACAGATTTCTTGTATTTAATTAGTTTTCTTCATTTGAAGAAACTGTAAAGATTCGTCTCACAAAAAATGTCAAGAAACGTCAGGGTCATATTTCACCCCATATTCGAAAGGAAAAAAGATATTATATTTTAAATAAAGAAAATATACCTATTTTAAAACCATTCATATTTTTTGCATTGTGGCATTATTTTAATGCCACTTATGCAAGTTTGAATACTTAAATAGCAGCCTACTGTAATGCACAAAAAATATAATTCTCATCAAAGTAATAAATAAAAATACATACTATACAATAAAAAATAATGATATTAAATTCTGCATATAACACTACTATTCAAAATTCTGGGGTTGGTAAGATTTATTCAAGTCTATAACATTTTAAATGTCTTTACTGTCACTTCTGATCAGTTTAACGCATCCTTGCTGAATAAAAGTGTTAATTTCTTACTGTAATATTAACATTGAATTTTTATATATAAAGTATATATAAATTTTAACATTTGTAAATTATAACTGTAAATTATTTTTAGCATTTCATTAATAAAAATTAGAGTATGGGAGTCTGATTGCCTATATGCAAAATAAAAATATAATTATTTTGATTTTGGGGTGAAATATGTCCCAGACATAAGTCAGGGCACCTGTATAGTACCTTGCGGGTTTTTCTGTAATTCGGTTTGCTGTCTCTGTGTTGGGTTTAGGCAGACAGCATGTATTTGTAGCTCCAGGAGAACCTGTTGCTAACAGAGCCATTTTCTCTGCCTCATGCCTCAGTTCCAGAATGTTCTGTCTTTCTTGCAGATGCCGAATCTGTTCCTGTTGCTCTTTCAGAAGACGCCTCTGCTCGGCTACGGTTAGCTGCAGGGCCACATGGCGGTGTTTGAACTGTCCACCGCCGCTAAGCTCTGCACTTCCACTTCGTGAGGTCTGCTGCTGTTGTCCCTGACGGAGCTGTTGTAGCTCGGCCGATGAGAGAGCGGCATGACGACGCGTCACCTGCCAGGCCTGGGTGGGCGGGGCCTCTGAACGGCCAGTCCTGTTAGTGGCTTGTGCAGTGAGTGGGCTGCTTTCTGGAGCTGCTGCCACATCCTGTGGTGTGATGTAGAGAGTTTGTGGAATAGTTTAATCAGAATAAAAAATATTACAGTATATGTCCTTACCTGATGGCTGATGTTTTCTTTAGGACTGAGTGTTTTAAATGGGTTAGTAACTGGTGGAGATTTTTCTGCTCCTAGTTTCCCAGAAGCTGCCGCATTGATCAAAACAGCCATTTTACGTCGGGTTTCTTCTTGTTGTTGGAGAAGCTCCTTGCCATGATGTTCTACTTGACACCACACACGCCAATCACTGAGGCAGCGCCTCAAAAGCCTCCTGCGGTCACTCTCCACTGCCTGCTGACAGCGCCTGTGGGAAAGACAGATATGGCTTAAAACCAGTCTGACTGCCAAGATGAATTAAAGCCTTTAATTAACCTTTAATTAAAGGGGTCATATGATGCGATTTAAATTTTTTCTTTCTCTTTGGAGTGTTACAAGCTCTTGGTGCATAAAGAAGATCTGTAAAGTTGCAAAGACTAAAGTCTCAAATCCAAAGAGATATTCTTTATAAAAGTTAAGAGTCAGCCACGCCTACCCAAAACGAATTAACATGCTCTTTTAGTCTAGTCGTTTAGTTAAAGAGCTTTGCTTTTCTTTCAAATGTTTATCAAGCTGTTTAAACCCTATATTGACAGTGACAAGTTTTATAAATTGAGCTCTCCTGCCTGTGCTCCTGTCTCAGCTCCTCCTCAGTCCTTTCAGCTTCTTTTTCCTCTCTTCTGGCCCAGACCAGAGCCCGCCATGACCGCCACGCTCTCAGCTGCCTCCTCCAATCACACAGCGCCGCTGCCTTGCCCATGCGCACCCTTCTTTCCAATATCACGGAGTACCATGCCGTAAAATGCCTGTGCATGCACTAAAACATGTATGCAGCCAATCAAAAATCGTAAGAGTTAATTGCATTCAGTATAATAAAACTATAAATGTCTTCTAACTTGCAAATCGAGAAGGTGAATTCTGGCTTCCAGCTTCTTCAGCTTAAGTTGAAGATCTTTGTTCTGTTTCTTCTGTGTGGAATTGTGATGTTTTGGAATGAGAGAGTTTTCAGTGGCCCTTTGTTTCTGAAGTCTTTCCCTCTCCCTGTGCAAGATTGAAATTAAAAAATGTCACGCAATCATCTCTTCAAAAATCTGAATGCCATTTGAATTAGAAAATTATATAATTGCCCTAAAAAGTATCTGGACACTTAAACCCCAATTAAAAATGTGTTAATGTGACTGCATTGAATAAGAAATTATATAAAATTAAAAAAAGGACAAATACACTCTTCAAGGAAAAACATTTTGCAACAATATGGGCCTCAAGCACTGAGCAATGTGGAAATTTATTCTTATTAAGTGTACAACCAGATCCTTCTTACTGTTACTTTTCACCAATGGTCTTGTCCTAAAATGGCAAATGAGGAAAATACAAGATTAAATAATCATGCATATATAATAGAACAACTGCAGTGGATATAGTGGGATGTTTGTGTCCCAAAGCCCTATGGTCTTTTGATCAGGCCCGTCTATGAACTTGAGGAGAACTGACTTCATACATTCACTAAAAATTACTTTGTGAGCGGTAAAGATGCCAAGTGAAGTTAGTTGTGAGAAAAGGTTTAGCATCATTTCTTTGCAGATACCTCTTTTACTTTGACATTCATACATTTTTAATTGTGACTAGAGTGCCCAAATACTCTTGTGGTTGTTGTACATATTTCGTGCAAGCTGCTCCACACTCCTCTTCTCCTCCATCTCTCTGCGTAGGCGAATCATCTCCTGCTGGATCAGTTCTTCCTGTCTGTGTGCCTCCTGCCTCTTCTTTCGCTGCTTCTCCTTTTCCAGTTGCCACGCCTCCTCTCGCACCACCCTTAGCACTTCCTTCTCTTCACGCACTTTCTCATGCTCTGCATCTCTGCGCATGCGGTTCTCCTTTACCTGCTTGTGACGCACCTCCATGGTAATGCTAGGGTCCCTCCATTTCTTCTTATTCTGATCAGAGTCTACTTTAAGGTCCTCCACTATCCCAAAGTCCAACACCTCGGTTTCCATCAGGTCCTGGAGGAAATTGTGCACTACAGATTTCTCCTCTTCCTGTGCTAGGTGAAAGTACATGTCTAATGAAAAAAGAGAAAGTCCAGATTAGATCAGTGTTGTTAATGCTAACTAAAACACTAAAAATGAATAAATTATTATTAACTATTACAAGTTGTTTTTGGTAATTGAAATAAAGCTTAAATAAAATAATAATAATAATAATAATTCATTACATTTATATAGCGCTTTTCTAGGCACTCAAAGCGCTTTACATTGTCAGGGGGTATCTCCTCATCCACCACCAGTGTGCAGCATCCACCTGGATGATGCGACGGCAGCCATAGTGCGCCAGAACGCCCACCACACACCAGCTTACTGGTGGAGAGGAGACAGAGTGATGAAGCCAATCAGCAGATATGGGGATTGTTAGGAGGCCATGATGATCAGAGGCCAATGGGCAAATTTGGCCAGGATGCCGAGGTCACACCTCTACTCTTTTCGAAAGACATCCTGGGATTTTTAATGACCACAGAGAGTCAGGACCTCGGTTTAACGTCTCATCCGAAGGACGGTGCTTGTTGACAGTATAGTGTCCCCGTCACTATTCTGGGGCGTTAGGACCCACACAGACCACAGGGTGAGCACCCCCTGCTGGCCTCACTAACACCTCTTCCAGTAAAATAAAATATAAATATTAGATATTAGAAAAATTAATCTTAAAAAAACATACATGAACATGTTTCCTTGGCAACTAACTGAAACAGTATTATTTTATTTGATAGTATTTTCGTTTTATTAATATATTTTTTATATATTTCAGTTTTCATTTAAATTTTGTAATTTTTAGTAGTTTTATGTATATATTTGTTTTATTAATTTTTATTTCAGTTTCAGTTTTAGTTATTTTAGTACCAAGTAAAACTAAATTAAAATGAGAATTGTTGCCTTGGCAACTAGCTAAAAAAAGTTTTTTTAAATTCATCGTTTATTTTATTTCAAGTAACAAAATGTTTTAATGGTTTTAATTTTAGTTCAGATTTAGTGTTAGTTAACTATAATAACCCTGAACTGAACCTTGAACCATGAACTAAGTTGAATTACAAAAATGACTAAAACTGAAATTAAAATAAAGTTATATAGAAATATATAAAAAAATAAAAAAAAAAATAAAAAAATGACAAAAGCACATATAAAATTACTAAAACTTGAAAACTGAAAATCTAAAAATAAAAGCTAATTCAAAATATTAATAAATACTATAATAGTATCTAAACAACACTAAAATAACACTTGTTTAGATTTTATGGGAATTCTTAAGGTAAACTTAAAAAAACAAAGAAGGTACTTCCTTCATTTCATTTGTACCATCAAAGTTATTATAGCTGGATTGTGTGGTTTTAACAAGTTGTTTGGATTCTTCCTTCTCCTCTTCCTCCTCGTCATCATCCATTTCAAGCTCCAGACGTAATTTCTGGTTCATCCATTCACTTAGAATTGACTGAGCTGTAGAATACAAGTGGAACTGTGGAATACTGATAAAAACCTGCACAGGCATTAAGTGCTGAATATTAATTAGTTAAAGATTACCTTCACTGTACGCATCATTGTGATCCTGTAGCTGCTCTACATTCTGCAGAGCTATACTTTTTTTTCTACCACATGGTTTCTTAATGGAAAACACCTCAGCTACAGCAAACTCTGAAGCCTTCTCCACCCTCTGAGAAGAATTATGAAAAGAAAATTATATGTAATACATAAACACAGACTCTGCATCCCTTATAAACAAACAAAAAAAAGTACACTTTAGCATACTTTAGAAAAAGAGTACTTATTACAAAAATAATATACTTTAAAATAATCTACCCAAATGTAATGTTTTTGGACACTTTTGGGAAGGTTAACTGAAATGAATAAATAATTAATAATAAAATATCATGGAATGCACTTTTAAAAAGTGTACTTAGGCATGTTAAGAAACAGTCAAGAAAGTGTACTATATTTAAGTACACTATAAGTGCACATTCAATACAATTAAGCACACTTCTTTGTCACAAACGTTGACATACATTTGCATTAATTTTCTGCATGAAATGAATTCAAATGACTGAAATGTACTTACCTTCACCCACTGCTTTATGTCATTCTCATTCAGCTGCACCTGCAATATGAGATATGAATTCAGCTCTGCTCATTGTTTCAATCCAAAATAGACTGAGACCTCAAAATGTATTAACGGCTTCTCTACAGTCATAAGCTGATCATTGGGTTAAACCAAGAGCTTTCCAACCTTGTTCATGCCTGAAGTTCACATAAACTGATGTGAATTAGTCACACTGGCCTCACACATCTAATCCCTGGATAAATATCCCGTGTTACATACACCCAGTGTTGGGGGTAACGCATTACAAGTAATGCAAGTTACGTAATCAGATTACTTTTTTTCCAAGTAACTAGTAAAGTAACGCATTACTTTTTAATTTACAAGAGATAATCTGAGTTACTTTTTCAAATAAGTAACGCAAGTTACTTTTTTTTCCAATTTATTGATTGACAGCTCTCCTGTCCCCATGTTGAGAGAAATCAGAAGATGTTACTGTAGTTCTAAAATAAATATGAATATGCATTAATTAATCTCACTCACAAAAATAAAAACACAGATTCAGTATTCCTCAAAATGAATAAAAAAAACTCGGAATATGACACAAACCTGCAATAATTAAATGTTAAACAACACAAATATCCTTTATGTATTTAATCCCATTCTATTAACCAATGTCTTTGTTTCTGACCTTCGATGATCCAGTTCAACCATACTAATAAGCAAAAATTACTCTAGACAAACATTTGTGTGTCTTTTTTTATTGCTGAAGTGTGTTGAAATTTCTTCTTCTGCATTCTACTATACGGACATAAATGTAATTTCCCTTCAGCCTGAGGCTTATTCATTTAAATTTTGGTGTGAAAAGGCTTTTATATTTGCCAAAAATATAACTTTTTTATTTTAAAAACAAACAAGCAAGCCCTGTCCAGATTTTAAAAGTAACGCAAAAGTAACGCAACACATTACTTTCCATAAAAAGTAACTAAGTGCCGTAATTAGTTACTTTTTTATGGAGTAACGCGGTATTGTAATGCATTACTTTTAAAAGTAACTTCCCCAACACTGCATACACCTGAAGGGGTTTTCATTGCGCATTTGAGCTAAATCCTTCTGCTGAGCCACAAATCTATTCATTACTAATAACCAATGTGAATGACCAAAGATAACCTGAGTGTGACATATATTTAGATTAATACCTCTGGCTGAATATTGTAAAAAAGGAAACGAAGGTAAACACTATTACGAAGCTACATCTTTGAAGAACTGAGTGAGAAAAGAGGAAGCAGGGTTTACTCGCCTTAATACTGCCTGATGTTTTTGTCTTTGTCGTTTTCCAATGAAAAATATCCGGTCTGTGAATGGGATTTGCCATGGTCGCTTGTACATGGGCATGCGTTTGGATTGTAAGCTAATATAATATGTTTTCACATGTTTTCAAAGTGTATGTAGCAGCAATTTACAGTATAGGTTATACAAATTTAGCTTCGTCAAAACATTCATGTACTTAAGTGAGAAACTTTTCGCCCAGCAATGGAATTATGGGATTTGTAGTTTACGCAAAGTGACGTAGCATGAGTTGGCGCCTAAGAAAAACTACATATCCCAACAAGAACTGACGAGGACTGAAGCGTCTACTTTGAAACCATGGAGACAGTACGCCGACGATCCTACCGGCTCTTGTGTGGCCATGGCCATAGTTGATCTCAAAGGTGAACTACTAAGCTACTAAATGCATTTATTTCAGATGCTGACCCTACAATTGTGTTTTTTTAGTATTTAACAATTGTAAATGTGACAACCGGTATTGCAATATTTGTTGTTTAGCCTATTGTATGAAAATCAAGGTGTGCAAATTAAGTAAAATTCCCAGTTCCCAAGCTAAATGTGGAATTAATTACGTTAACCTATAGTAAACCGTTTTTGTCTGTTTAGTTTTAACTTTAAAATATAGAAGTTAGAATGATTTCATGTTCTGTAACCAGTGCAACATATATCAAAATTATTACTTTTCTGGGAAGATAAAACAAAAACCTTTTCAGAAGTAATACAGTTTTGCATTTTATTTGCTTTGCCACAACATATTTCAAAACCACATAACTGTGACCATTACATTTTACAACAACTCTTTTGTAACATATCAAAATTCTACCTTTTCAGGTAGGCTATATGGTTTAACCAGATTAACTCGAAAATGTGCAAACTGAATAAAAATAAATAACTACCTCACACTGGAGATCAACATGTTAAACATGCACGTAGTGCAATAACATTGCAAAAATGTGTATATTGCGCAATAAAACAGTAAACAAACAATACAATGCTCAGTGAAAAAAAACTTGATCACTCTGATCAAACCTTGTTATCATCTTTATCACTTTAATTTCTTCTATGCACAACGTAATAAGTTAATTATTGTATGCAAAACAATGAAACCGTTAGTTCTTAGCATTTATTGCTATACAACAGCATATATTATTTTTTTCTCTTCAATGTTTTTCTCTTCAGAGTTAGTTCTTGTATGCAATGCAGACCTCTTGGTTCAACAAGCACCTGTCATGTGTTATCTCTTCACTCAGAAGCACAACAGACTAAGTTACTGCAATGCAATATACATGTTATGTCTACAATGCATAACGGATGAGTTAGTTCATTATTTTTTATGTTTACATTTGTTAAAATATGCTTTGAAATTAGCAGCAGAAAATGTATAACACTAAAATAACTGAATCAGCTAAATGAATTGAGCAGCTCATGCTCATTACCATTTTTCTGAATGTGACAAATACGTCATCAAAATTCCACCTACTGTTTTAAGGTTAACAGCCCGATGTGACATATATGTCACCACAATATTTTCGTAACTTGTTTTATATCAATTTGTTCAAGAAATGTATTAAAAAGGCAGATGGTAAAATAATAATAATAATAACAACAACAATAATAATAATAATAGGGGTTCTCAGTAAGTTTAAGATACTCAATCAAATTACAGAGGTTTACGACGTTGTTTTTCTTCATTAATTTTAAAGATAAGAAGCAATGACACAATTCTTTGTGAAATATGTAGCCATATGGAAATCAAATGCACAGCTCTGCGCTGTAGAAATGTTATGACGTCGTAAATATGAGACCCAAGTCAAAGCGCTACGAAATATTTCTGCGACCTGAAGTTCCTACATGTCCTGCTTTCGGAAGCAGCTAATATCAAATTGGTAAGCTTGTGAAGTTTTTTAAAGATTTATTGTCGAATATGACATATTATTTTTAATTCACTGCTAACAAGTTTTCACGGCGTAGAGTGCTCGTTGTATAACGGAAACTTTGCCTCAGGTTGGTAAACTAGACAGTAATGTCTTCTATTTCATCCATATGTGCATATTTGCTTGTCAATCACTATATCCCTCTGGAAAATGAGAGAATAAAGAGGTTGAATGTTGTTTTTGCAGGTGACAAGCTGTAATTTCCTCCAAGTTTCAGAGAAACATTCACATAAGGAAGCTACAGCTCCACAAGTGGGATGAAACTGGAACTGTCTCGAGTGGTTCAGGGATGTCGCCTGGGAGTTTTGGCTGGACTGGGAAAATCAGAGCAGCATTCACTAGAGGTGCCCGGCTGTCTCCTGTACACTCGCTGTGCAACTGTTCCCCATCTGACCCAGGACACATTACACACTTTGAGAGACCTGCCATCAGTTACACAGGTGTCAGTGGATTGCCTGTAAGAATCTAGTTATACTCATACATTATAAGTTATAAATTCAGCTTATATGTTCAGGGACAGGGATTCACTGAATATTTGGCCAATAGTTTTTCTAACCAAACATGTGGGACTGTAAAATGACATAATTTGCTGTCAGATCACAAAATTTGATGTTGAGACAACTTGAATTTTTCACAGCATTCACAGTGGATGGAAGTCTATGAAAGTAGTGATTTATTATATTTTTGTCTTGTCATCTGTAAAGTTACCTTGAGTTCCTGGTAGGCACTTTATACATATATACAGATCAAAAGTTAATATATACCGATCTCTTATGCGTACTAAGGTTGCAGCATTGCATTAATTTTGACCAGAAATACAGTAAAAACCGTAATATTATTAAATATCATTACAAATAAAATAACTTTCCTATTTTAATATATAAAAAATATAATGAAATATAATCTATTCCTGTAATGAAGAGCTAAATTTTCAGCATCATTACTCCAGTCTTCAGTGTCACATGATTGTTCAGAAATCATTCTAATATGCTGATTTGATGCTCAAGATACATTTCTTACGATTATCGATATTAAAAACCGTTGTGCTGCTTAACATTTTTGTGAAAACTGTCATACACTTTTTTTCCGGATCCTTTAATGTAAGTTAAAAAACAACATTAATTTAAAATAGAAGACTTTTGTAAGAATAAAAAAAGAGAAATGATTTTGATGTATTGTGTCACTATGATTGCTTGAATCAATGCAAATTCAATGTGTATTTTCCAATCATGCCAGTGCCGTATTATTATTATTAATAATTAGTTGTAGTTACAGTGTTTCCCCTAGGTTTACGGCTTTGAGGGGGGGTTTCCGTTTTTTTTTTTTTTTTTTTTTTCTCCTTTTTAATGGTTAAATTACATTTTATTAATCAAAACGCATGTCTAATTAATTAAAATCATGAAACTTAAACAATTTAACATCAATTTATTAAAAGTTTAACAAATATTACATGTTTAGGGCCCTATGAAATGTTTTTATTTTTCCAACCTTGTTTTATTGTAACCAAATTCTGTTTTAGCATGTCTAATTATTTGAAAGCATAAAACAAGTTTTCTGGCGCTATAGAGAAAATATAATTAAATATTAACTTGACCTTCAAGGTCAAGGCGGGCCGCCCCTCTAATATAATGGCAGGGGAAACACTGAGTTATTATTGCTTTAGAAACTCTAGCTAAAAAGGTACAGTTAACATTCATTTCAGTTAACTGAATTAGTTAACTTCAGTTAGTTAACTATAATAGTTAATGAACCCTGTTGTACAAGCTCTCTTGCAGGGCTTAAGAACAGAATACAATAAACCATCTACAAAAGAAAACCTTTAATCAAATAATTAAATTCCATTAAATAACAAATAATGTAGCCATATGTAAACCCCCCCCCTCCTTACTAGAACTTACTATACTTACTTGCATACATTTCTTACTATTATTAAAGTTGAAAACAGCTTTTACGATTTGATAATATTCAAAAGTTTGGGGTAAGATTTTTGTAAAGAATTAGTACTTTTTTTCAGTAAGGACACATTAAATTGATCAAAAGTGACTCTAAAGACAGAGATGTAATGTTACAAAAGATTTTTATTTCAAATAAATATTGTTCATTTGAAGTGTCATAACTGTTGAAAACTGAGCTTTGCATCACAGGAATAAATTACATTTTAAAATATTAAAATAGAAAACAGTTATTTAAAGTAGTAATAATATTTCAAAGACATTTCTGTATTTACATTTTTTTTAAATTAAATAAATGCAGCCTTTGTGAGTGTAAAAGACTTCTTTTAAAAATACAAAAAAAAACTTGACCTGTAGAGTAAATAAAAATGAAATTATTAAAGTATAATTAGGTATGGATCTTGCATTTGCAAATATTTTTTTCCATATTGACATAGGTTTGATTTATTTGATTTTTTTTTATTTTATATATCTACAGTTTCAGTTATTCAGCACTTTTTATTTTTCAGTGCAGAGCATCATGAGGTTCTGGAGGAATTCAAAGAGGGTGTCAGAAAGTTTGCAGGTTAGCATTTCACTCTTTCACTAACTTTTTGTGATTTGCTTTCTCTTGGTTAAAAATGTCTTCAGACAGTGTGCCTGTAAGAATATCTTAGCTTAGCAACATCCCTGATAATTATAAGTACAGATGTCTGATTTTTATGAATGGCTTTTATAAACAATTGTGCAGTTATGTAGCACTGATTTAAAAATAAAACATTTAGTTTCTATTGCATAGACAGCCAGCTTTCATTAAAATCCCTTCTTGTCAGCGGTGAATCACCACTTTAATGAAAAGTTTGGGGCTTTTGTGGTGCCATCAGCTAGTCCCACTGTTGTCATAATACAATTTTCCTGCGGTTCTAAAGTGATTAGTCACATGGCATTTACAGTTCAGGTGATTGACGCAAAAAGTTTTGTCCTCAGCCAAATATGGCAGACTTCAAATCACATAATTCAGTTGGGTCCAGCAACTGCAATTGAGATGAATAGATGACCTACTGTGACTAGTAGTTTGTTCAAGATCATTGAAAAGATCTTTTTTATTGCAAAAGTATTGTAAGTCATTTCTAGCCAGCAGTGTGGGTGTAAACATTTTCTCAGTTGGCTTATAGATCTTGAAGCAGTTCACACAGTTTGAAAATTCACACATCAAGTGGTTTATAAATTATCAAAGAGGTTCTGGAGCTGAGACTGTGGCAGAAAGTATTACACTTTTGAAGATGATTCCAATTAAAAAAAAAATTAATTGGCTATAGGTCAATCCTGCACAAGCTTTGAGACTTGAAGCACTTGATAAAAATCTCTTTTGCTCACAGTGCTATAAGTTTTGAAATATGGTTAAACTCTTCTTAAAGGTGAAACATGGACCCCTGGCAGACAGCAAAATAAACTTGAAACCAGTTTCAAGCCACTTCTATTGCTCGAACAAACAAATGGCAATTCCAATTGGTGCTACTAGTAGAAATTACACACTTCAATATCCCAAACCATAAGCATTGTAAAATAAAATTAATATTAAATAAAGTTAGTTTGGTTTTGAAATTCTTTTAGCTTTCAACCAACCTAATTTACCAGTGGGGGTGTTGATTTTTAGTTCTGAAGGCATGTTTTCAGATTCTCTCCTCCCTCGCAGACTACTGACTGTTTAGAAATAATTATGCATTCATGCTTGGATGCATACCGCAGATGTATTTTCGAAAAATGAGTTTTCAGTTTTAATTTTGCAACCGTAACGAAAAAGAAGGGCACTGTTTCAGTCGTTGCCTTCAGCAATCCAACCAGAAATGAGAAAGGTAATTGCATTCACAATATTAAGATGTGTGACCGTGAAGACATTTCAAAGGGTGACTTGAGGTGGCTGCTAGTTCTCCATTTGGATAATTACAAAAAGAAAATTGTTGTACATGATAAAGTTGGTCACTGAAGTTCACCTCCATCATTTCCATATAATGCCAAATTTAGATTCCTCTTCATGTTCCTTTCATACATGTACACGTTTGTCTAATCTACAGTTGGGAATTAGTTTTTAAAAGCTATGCAAATATACACTTTTGCCATCAGCACCACTCATCAGTGCCCCAATTTGTCCTAATCTCCATATAAATGCATTTTTATATCTTCAGAATAATGAGTTGAGCTCTTGATTGTTTATTTCGCCAGTAAGCAGTTTTGTTATAATGAACAAGTGTTCTGCCTGATTGCATTGGACTGTTCTTATGCATTCCATCGCTGTTGAGGATTTAGTAAATGGATTAATAATACAAGTGTATTTTGCAGTTAGTCATATGTTGTGTTTGCACTATTTATAGCTTTAAAATTTCAGTCATTGAAATTGGTGTTAAAACATTTTAGATTTGAATGCATGATGTCTGTTTTGATTAGAAGTAGCTGCTTGAGTTGTGCTAGTTACAAAAGACATCTGATCAGCTAATTCTCTGACGTGATTAAAACAAAGCTGATGGTTTCCTACACAGGTCTTCATGATACTGTGCTTTTCTGCTCTCTGCATGATTCTGCAAACACCAGCCCTGCCGGTCACGTCACCAACAAGGTAAGAGAACTGTCGAATTATTGTTTTCAGCCTCTTTTGTCACTAACACTTCCAATAAATCATTACAAATAGTCAATTTAGTAAAATCTCATTGGTTTTCAACTGCTGCAGTTTGGCTTACAAAGAGCTTTTGTGTCCTCTAAAGCTATGCCATCCCTTTACTGTGAGGGATTTAATGGTTGTATGCGATTAAACAGACAGTGTCTGTGTGGGGCAGCGGTGGAAGGATAGAGCTGACAGTGGCTAGGTTCATGGCGATTCAGGCAGCTATCCAGCCGGACTGCTATCAGAGCATGGCAGACGGAGAGACCTGGCAGGCCGGTACCTCTCACAAGAGAGTCCGCAAAGCAGTGGACAGGACTCTGGCCCATCTGGATGAATGTCTGGTGTTGCACCAGAAAACTCAGGTCAGTACACAAAAACACAGACTGAATACCTGTTAGTGGCTGCAGGATATGTTTCCCCTAAAAATGGCAAATGGTCATATTTTATACTATTCAGGGCTTGACTGTCAGGGAGAATAAAGTAATATAACTGAGACTTTTTACAAAAAGATTCTTTTTGTTTCTGATTACCTTTATTCTTATTACCTGTATAATATTCTTATTACCTGTAGTGAAGAATAATCACAAAGAAGCATTAATCTGGGGTGGAAATTAGGGGTGGGCGATATGGCAAAAATATCATATCACGATTTTTTTCAGGAAAAACACAATTTTATCATGATGATTTATCATGACTAATTTCCCTATTTTAAAAACAAAACCTTACAAGGTAACAAAATATAAAATAAAAAACAATGGCAGACATTTAGGCCAAAGTGGGCGAAGATAAAAATCACTCATTATTTTATCTTTGTTATTAAAAAATAACATTACTAACACAAATAATATACAAATAAAACAAACAGTGCTTTATTTTTCAGGTACACTAGGTGTATTTAGCAGTAGCATTCAAGAAATTGAATGAACAAATATAAAAATAAAACACTATATACATCAATTATACATTGATTCTTATTAAAGCAACTGTATTAAAGGGTTCATATGACGTTGCTAAAAAGAACATTATGTTGTGTAATGCAATGTGTTTATGCAGTTTAAGGTTCAAAAAACACATTATTTTCCACATAATGTACATTATTGTTGCTCCTCTATGCCCCTCCTTTCTGAAACGCGTCGATTTTTACAAAGCTCATTTGGAACTGCCCCACTTTATAGAAGCAGCCTTTGAGCACAGAAGCATTGTTGGCTACTCTGCAGGTTCAGGATCTGAATAGTTGGGTTGAACTGTTCTGGAACAGTGTTGTAAATACAACTTAACCACTGATTTCTAGTTGTGTCCTCTTTTGGAAGGCACAACAATGTAGTTTCGCTTTCACAATGAAACACACAGTGGCTTGAGTGAGCCGCGGGCTGAGTAGACATGTGGGGGCGTGTTTAAACGAGGCGTTTTAGGAGGGTGTGGACAAGTCTTAATTTTTATAAAGAATATCTCTTTGGATTTGATTTCAATTTTTCCTTTCTCTTTGGAGTGTTACAAGCTCTTGGTGCATAAAGAAGATCTGTAATACACCTCGCTTTTTCAGACCGATGAGCTTTGTAAAAATCGACGCGTTTCAAAAAGGCGGGGCATAGAGGAGAAACAATAATGTACAGTATGTGGAAAATAATGTGTTTTTTTAACTTTAAACCACATAAACACATTTCATTACACCAAATACACAAAATAATGTTCTTTTTAGCAGCATCATATGACCCCTTTAAAGTTCTTCAGTCAAGAGCAGTGAGTGACTTTTCTTTTTGTGTTATGTTGTTTTATTAACATTAAATTAATTCCTTTGTGTTCACCACAAGAAATAAATTAATACAGGTTTGGGACAACATTAGAATTAGTAAATACTGACAATTAAAATTTTTTGGTTAACTATCCCTTTAATGACAAGCGGCAGCATGTTTATTACAATTAAAGCTGTCACTTTAAGAGCTGCGCATCCATTTTTCTCTTAACTGTTTACTTTCACTTTAGCTATAACCAACAGTGTTTATATGTAATCCTTGTGTGTTTCTGACAATATTAGCGCAATCAGACGCGAAAATTTATTTAGTCCAGTAATCAGGTGCTGGTTGACAGGTTTTTTAGAGTGTGCGCGCCTCATGTGTACGCGTTCAGAAAAAGAGCACGTCAGAACAGCACGCGAATGACATGTTTGACCGGCAACGCTTTAAAGCACATGCAAATAATGTACTTTTGTGATTGCGAATAAGTGCAGTGTAACGCTTAGGGATGTAACAATTCACTCAACTCACGATTCGATTCGATTCACGATTTTGATTTCACGATTCGATTCGATTCACGATTATTATAATTTTTTTTAACAAAATTAGATTTAAGACAAATTATAAATTAAATGTGTCCTTTTATTATTGCTTGGACAAAATGCTGCACATTTCTTTGTGATAAATGAACTTTTCCACGACATTCTAATTTAATGACATGCACCTGTATATATATAATACAAAATTAAATTTTATTAACTTTTTTTAAATTTATTTAAATTTAGATTTTTTTTTTTTTTAATTAATTTTGTTTGCCTTAACAGGTAAAATCTAGAAATGTATTTAAATAAATAAATAAATATAAACGTACTGTCTTTGTTTACAGGAATTAAAACAGGCCGAGATATTTGGGGTTGTGGAGGGTGGAGACATTATGGAGGAGAGGCTCCGGTCGGCACGAGAGACTGCCAAGCGTCCTGTGGGCGGATTTGTCCTGGATGGATTTCATTCTGCTGCCATGGACCAGGATGTGAGGACTCAGCTGATTAAAGCGACATCTGTAGAGCTTCCACAAGAAAAACCCAGGTAAAAAAGGTGTCTTTTTAAATTTCTGCCTCAGAGGCTCAGACGTTTCTTAAGTAGGAGCTTGAGTGGCTAGATCTTCCCATTCTTATTACTCTCTGATTATGCACCTCGATTTTCAGCAGCCATAGCAACACTCCATCCCACCAGGAGCCCATAGCAACCACCTCATCCCTTCCGGGGAGATGGAAGTGCTGGGGTTAGAAAGGTTTCGGGAACAAACTTCACCTTGAGTTCCTAGTGGTGTAATGATTGATTTCTCTGATCTCCCTCTCCTGGAGAATGACTAGGAGGTTAGAGAATCACACAGAGACAGCAAGACAATGGCAGGAAGTAAAGCAGTGTGGATATGGAAGCGTCCTTGTGGCTCAGTGGGGTCTTAAGAGGGCTGCTTCCCACTGGGCTTTATAGTCTTGTTAGAAACATTTCCCTTGGGTGTATCTCAGGTCACAAATAAGTGGAGCTGGAGAAGGTTGTAAGGCAGACAGGCTGTAGGACAGGATACATAATTTAGGTTTAGAACAGGACAAGTTGTTTCTGTGCTGCAGTATTTATGCTATTATTGGACTATGATGTATGTTTTGTTCAAAAAAATGTTCAGCAAGGATGCATGAAATTCATCAAAAGTGACAATAAAAATCTTTATCTTACAAAAGATTTCTGATTCAAATAAATGCTGTTATTTTGAACTTTCTATTCATCAAAGAATCCTGAAAATATAGTGGTTACCACAAAAATATTAAGCAGCATATCTGTTCTCAACACTGATGATAAGAAATGTTTCTTGAGCAGCAAATCGGCATATTAGAATGATTTCTGAAGGATCATGTGACACTGAAGCCTGGAGAAATGATGCTGAAAATCACATCACCGGAATAAATGATATTTTAAAATATATTAAGATAGAAAGGTTATTTTAAATTAATTATTTCACAATATTGCTGTATTTAAATAAATGCAGCCTTGTTGAACATAAGATACTTCTTATAAAAACATTTTTAAAAAAATCCTCATTTTACTTTTTGCAACTATCCAAACTTCTAAATTTATATAACCTCAAAAACAATTAGTGTTTTACTACATGACTTTGTTGATGTGTTTGAGATAGCTTTTGGATCTCCATTGAAATGCAGTGTGGAGACATGCACAAAAAAACACAGATTCACTGGTTTTGTATTAATACTTAATTATTTACCCTGGGCTGAACTTGGCTTTGATTTTATCTTTGGGGTCTTACTGAGGTACACTGAGAAAAGTATTCCCAAACCAATAGGGGAAAAAATGCATTGTGAGGTCCAAAGCCTTAGAATTACCTGTTGCAGCTGAAGTGTGTAATTCATTCAATGTTTAAATCAGTTTTCCTAGCTAAACTTAACATGCAGAGACAACTATGACCTTTAATTAACCTATATAGTTAACCTTTAATTAATAATAACTCCCATTAAGGCAAAAAGCATTGTATTTGACTCATATTGTATTTTAAGCCTGAGCATGCAGTGCATTGAGCTTTTGCCATTTCTGTCAGGTTGGTGCTGGGGGTTGGTCGTCCTGATGAGGTCATTAGCTGTGTTGAAGCAGGAGTTGACCTGTTTGAGAGCTTCTTCCCCTTCCAGGTGATGGAGCGAGGCTGCGCGCTCTCCTTCAACTACACCATTGATCCCGACCCTGAGACGGCAGGTACATCAACCCCTACAGGTATGCAGAAGCCCATAGTTATACTATTGAAAAGATATTACAGGTTTTCTACACTTTCTTAAAGGGGCATATGTGGTGGCGTGTTAGAACGAGGCGTTTTAGGTATGCGTGGTTGACTCTTTTATAAAGAATATCTCTTTGGATTTGAGACTTTCGTCTTTGCAACTTTACAGATCTTCTTTATGCACCAAGAGCTTGTAACACTCCAAAGAGAAAGGAAAACTTGAAATCGCATCATATGACCCCTTTAACTCTATAAAGCATTATATTTGATACACAAATTTCGAAGGCCTCTAAATGATCATGATCAAGAATTTGCGCAAAATAAACCTGTTGTACACAATCAACTACATGCCTTCTGTCATCGAATTAATAGTTTATACTTTCTTAGCAAATAAAAGGCTTTTTAGTATCACTCTAAAACTGCCCATCTTCATGCCATGGTACATTAGATGTGATTTTTGTAAAGTAAACATAAGAATACCTTTCATATTATTATTTATATTTCTAGTTGAACACTTACTGAACTGAAACAACTTAGGTTTACTTGATTATCCATACATAATATTTAGAAAAATATTGAATATTTATGAATGAATATTTATTAATACATATGTTAATTATCATTGTATTGCATTGCATTATGTTTTTCCCCAACAATAAAAAATACAGAGCATTGATTATGAAACAAAGCATTTAAATGTCGTCTTACTAAGACATATAATTTGAAGATATAATGGCAACTGATATTTTTTTATGCTTTTTATGTAAATTGTACTGTACTGATTCAAAGATGTCATTGGTTTACATTATAGGCTATCAGAATTTCATTTTTTTGGCCATATACATATCAACTGCACCATATTGCATGTGTTTGTTCAGGTTGGGTCTCTGAATCAAATTGAGGTGGTTTATTTCTCCTTGAGTGTGAACTCCATATTCTTCTATATCATACTATATGAACCATAAAAGTCTGATGTATCAAGTATTATACTCAGAATTGTTTTTTTTGTTTGTTTCTGGCTATTATTTCAAATGTATTTAAAGTGTCAACTACCAGTTCACTGCCAGCAGAAAGAATGAGCAGCATAGAGGATGTTTTTCTCAGCATGGCTTGGTGGAAGTGGAGCTTCTGCTAGTTGTTTCAGATAATTAAGTGTGAGTTTAAATAATAAAGTCTTCGAGACTTTAAAATAATCACACCCCCTACCTTAAAATAATCACATTTTGTTGCTTTGCAGCCTGCAGCAGATGGGCACAGTTTTTGTTTTATCCAGCTGTATTTACTCAGTGCAACTTATAACATCCAAGTGAAAGATATAACCAGAGGTGGAAAGAGTACGAAAATATTCTACTCAAGTAAAAGTACCATTACATTAATGAAATTTTACTTAAGTACAAGTAAAAGTACCAGTCTAAAAATCTACTCAAGTAAAAGTAAAAAGTAGCTAATTTAAAATTTACTCAGAGTAAGAATTAGTTAAGTTTTAACAGTGGGAGGGAGGCAAAAATGGGATAGGCCAAGTGTGTCAAACTCAGTTCCTGGAGGGCCACAGCCCTGCACAGTTTAGATATAACACTAATTAAACACATCTGATCCAGCTAATCTAATCATTTAGGCTTATTTGAAAACTACATGGTATGTGTGTTGGAGCAGGGTTGGAACTAAACTCTGCAGGGCTGCGGCCCTCCAGGAACTGAGTTTGACACCCCTGGGAT
>NW_015627632.1:273771-274929 GCF_001515625.1 Sinocyclocheilus rhinocerous
GTACGAAAATATTCTACTCAAGTAAAAGTACCATTACATTAATGAAATTTTACTTAAGTACAAGTAAAAGTACCAGTCTAAAAATCTACTCAAGTAAAAGTAAAAAGTAGCTAATTTAAAATTTACTCAGAGTAAGAATTAGTTAAGTTTTAACAGTGGGAGGGAGGCAAAAATGGGATAGGCCAAGTGTGTCAAACTCAGTTCCTGGAGGGCCACAGCCCTGCACAGTTTAGATATAACACTAATTAAACACATCTGATCCAGCTAATCTAATCATTTAGGCTTATTTGAAAACTACATGGTATGTGTGTTGGAGCAGGGTTGGAACTAAACTCCAGGAACTGAGTTTGAAACCTCTGGGATAGGCCTATAAATCTCAAACTAGTTGTTTTTGGAATCCGTTATTTAGAATAATAAGATATTTGGGCTGTTACCAGGCAAATTAAACCAGTATCAACAAAATTCATCTTTTCAATGCAGAGGAAACACCGAAGCTTCATCCGAAGTGGTATTTAGTATTTACACACTGTTTAATGCAGGACATGAATGCATTTAACCTGCATTTACAAATGCAGAAATAATGTTTTTATATAGAAGACATAAAATGTTGAATACTCATTTGAAATTATAAGGGAGAAAAAATTAAAAGATACTTTAAATGTGAAATTAAAACCGACAGTAGGCAAGTCACTGTTAATAAGTGAGTCATTGAGATTGATCCGAATCATTTAAAGGGGTCATATGATGCTGCTAAAAAGAACATTATTTTGTGTATTTGGTGTAATGAAATGTGTTTATGAGGTTTAAGGTTCAAAAAAACACATTATTTTCCACATACTGTACATTATTGTTTCTCCTCTATGCCCCGCCTTTCTGAAACGCGTCGATTTTTACAAAACTAATCGGTCTGAAAAGCGAGGTGTGCTCTGATTAGCCAGCTATCCAGTGCGTTATGATTGGCCGAATACCTCAAGCGTGAGACGGAAATGTTACGCCCCTCACATACCGTGTCCGGCCGGAGCGACGAGACATAAACATTAAAACCCATTACAAACGAGGCATTTGTAGCATCCAGTGGGGACATAATTACGGATTATAATGACTTACACTGTCTTTTTACGCGTTGCGTTGCATCGCGCCGCGTAAACAAAACCATGT
>NW_015627632.1:274943-278877 GCF_001515625.1 Sinocyclocheilus rhinocerous
TCTTTGTGTGAACATTTGGGCGGTGTTATGCAAATCTTCGCACATCGTGACGTAGACATGTGGGGGCGTGTTAGAACGAGCCGTTTTAGGTAGGCGTGGCTGACTCTTAACTTTTATAAAGAATATCTCTTTGGATTTGAGACTTTAGTCTTTGCAACTTTACAGATCTTCTTTATGCACCAAGAGCTTGTAACACACCAAAGAGAAAGGAAAAATTGAAATCGCATCATATGACCCCTTTAAACGGTTGATTCAGGAACAAAAAAACATCATGTTGCTCAGAGACGCAAAACTGTGCTATGGTGGCTGTGTTTGGGATTATTTTTGTTGTAGAAATAGAGCAAAAACAGGCAATATTGTGTCTAAAACGCAAGTCTCTTAATTAACTTGTTTATTGAACTGTTGTAAATCTATATGTAATCATGCTGATTTTTGGAGGAAAAAACTGCATTTTTCGTGTGATATTGATTTACTATATGAAATGATATAGATATAAATATATACATTTTCTGCCCCTATATCTTCAATTTTGTGATCATTCTAAATGCATTTTAACAGACTGAATCACGCAGTGAAAGAACGCACTGTAAATGCACGCGCGCACTAGTCTAATCTACTAGACTTCACAGCCTCTGTAGGAGTGTTTTGTTTGATTTTTGGCAAAATACTGATAGTCGTATCGCACACTCTGCACCACTGTCTTTTTGGCTAATTTGTGCAAAACCTCTTGCTAAACTGTCAAAGCTTCATTTTAACCACCAATGCAACGATGCAAGTATTTACCTTAGTAATTCATTACTTTCCACCTCTGGATATAACACCAACATATCGGAAAAAACTATTAAAAAAACCAATCACTGAGTTGGAAAAAGGATCACCCCCTTGTGTCAGTATTTTGTTGAACCACCTTTTGCTTTAATTACAGCCTTTAGGCTGTTGGGGTATGTACAAACTTTGCACATCTAGACTTTGCAATATTTGCCCACTCTTCTTTGCAGAACTTCTCAAGTTCAGTTAAATTTGATGGGGAGCGTTTGTGGACTGCAGTCTTCAAGTCATTCCACAGATTTTGAATGAGGTTTAAGTCTGGGCTCTGACTAGGCCACGCAAGAACATTCACCCTTTTCTCCTTCAGCCACTGTGTTCTCAGTTTTGCTGTGTGCTTTGGGTCATTGTCTTGTTGGAAGGTAAACCTTCTTCTCATTGACAACTTTCTGGCAGAGGGCAGCAGATGTTCCTCAAGAATTTGACTGTATTTTTCCCCATCCATTTTTCCTTCTATCCTGACAAGTGCTCCAGTCCCTGCTGCAGAGAAACACCCCATAACAGGATATTAGCACCTCCATGCTTTACTGGAGGAATGCTGTTTTTTGGATGGTGAGCTGTATTGGATTTCCACCAGACATATCGTTTGGTGTTGAGGCCAAATAATTCAGTTTTAGTCTCATCTGCCTTGGAATCTTCAAGGTGAGTTTTGGCAAAGCTCAGTTGTGACTGCATGTGGCTTTTTTCTTGCAACCCTCCCATACAAGCCACATTTATGTAGAATTTGTGGTATTGTTGTCACATGCACACAATGACCACTCTTTATTATAAATTCCTGCAACTGCTTCAGAGTTGCTGTAGGTCTCTTGGTCGCCTCTCTGACCAGTTTCCTCCTGACTCTTTCATCCAGTTTGGAGCGACGTCCTGATCCAGGGAGGGTCTGTGTTGTACCAAATACCTTCCACTTCTTAATAACAGACTTCACTGTGCTTCCAGGCATTGATAAAGCCTTTGAATTTTTTTTGTATCGATCTCCTGACTTCTGCCTGTCCACAGCTTTATCCCGGAGATCTTTTGTGCCTTGCCACCCATAGTTGATTGTTTGCTTCAGTTGCACTACCAAGGACTGAAATGGTCCAGGAAAGCTCTTTTAATGCTGAACTGATCAAAATGACCACAGCTGATCACAGTTGAAAGTCAAATGATCTGTGTGCCATTGAGAAGGTGATTAGCTACACCTGATTGAGTTTACCAGTCATTTTTAGGAGGGTTTTTAAAAAAAAAAATTCTGACATGTTGGTGTTATATCTTTCACTTGGATGGTATACGTTGTACTGAGTAAATAATACAGCTGGATAAAACAAAAACTGTGTCCGTCTTCATTTCAGGCTGCAAAGAAACAAAATAAGATTATTTCAAGCTTGTTTTAGGGAGTTTCTGCTTTTAGTCTCCTCTTCAGCTGGTGAAATGCATGTTTGATTGGATTTAAATCTGGAGATTGACTTGGCCAATTTAAGGCCATCCATTTCTTTGCCCTGATAAACTCCTTGACTGAATTGGCAGTGTGTTTTGGGTCATTGTCCTGTTGCAATTTGCACTTCCCAATGAGTCTGCTGGGATTTTGAACATTGGTAGCCAAGATGCTACCATACACTGCTTGATCTGGTCATGAAATATGTACAGTTATGATCAGAATTATTAGCCCCTTTGGTAAATATGAGCAAAGAAGGGTGTGAAAATAAAATCTACAAAAATCTAACCATTCATTGAAGTAGAACAATTTAAAGTGGGGGTAAAATTGCATTATGATATAACAGTTTTTTCTTCAATACATGTTATTGGCCCCTTTTTATTCAGTACTTTTTGCAACCTTCATTTCAGCTCTGAATCTTCTGCTATAATGACTGATGAGGTTGGAGAACACCTGTCAAGAGATCAGAGACCTTTCTTCCATACAAATCTCTCCAGACAGTGTTGATTTTGTTGTTTGTTTTAGATCATTGTCCTGATGGAAGACTCAACCACAGCCCATTATGTGATTCATAGCAGAGGCAGTCAGGTTTTGAATTTTTATCTGTTAGTATTTGATAGAATTCACGATGCTATGTATCTGAACAAGAACCTCTGGCAGAAGAATAGTCCCACAACATTAATGATCCAGCAGTGTATTTAACCATGGGCATTGGGTTCTTTCTTTTTATCCCCGTGTATCTGTTTAAATCTTGTGTGTGCCAAAAGCTAATTTTTTCAACTTCATCTGGCCATAGAAACCCTCATAATAACAATTTGTGGTGATGTTTGATTTTTTTTTAAGCTTTCTGACCCCAAGACTCAACTAATTTCAGCAACCACTCAAACCATCCTCCTTATCGTGCATTAAGACAATGTAGACACACGTCCTTTTCCAGGCAGATTCATAACATCTCCAGTTGACTGGAGTGTCTTAATTATTGCCCTGATGGTGAAGATGGCTATTTTCAATGCTTTAGCTATTTTCTTACAGCCACTTTCTATTTTGAGAAGCTTAGATTTTTGTGAATTTGTTGAATGAATGATCGAAAGGATAAACAATGCGGATTTATTTTCACAGCCGCCTTTGCTCCTATTTATCAGGGGGGGTAATAAGTCTGAACACAAATGTATGTAAAGCAATTGTGCTGAATGTTTAATCGTGTGTATGTTTGACACAGTGTTGGAATTCAACGGAGAGATGCCTGCTGTCAAGAAGCTGAACTCAAATGGTGATGGAAATATTATGCCTTTCGAAATGAACCTCAAAGATAAAAGGTGTGTATGTATGGAGGGAGACACCCCTCAAACAGCTGTGTGTTTTCATTTGCTCATATCAGATGAGACTGCTAATGCTTTCATGCACATCCAATGCTTTCATACACATCTAATGCTTTCTTGCCCATCTTTCATGATCTCAATCACCTCAGCTTGGATATGAGGATAAATAAATGCAATATGTTCGCTTCTGAGTGCATTTCCATAGTATTGCCTCTATCACTAGAGTCCGATCAGATTAGTGGTCAAAGGAGTGATGTAGGATATTAAACAAAAGGATTTTCCAACCCCCACATCCATGACTCAAACCACTGCCTTATAAAAATGTCTTGTATACATCAGCAAGGAGTAATGATTTATATATATATATATATATATATAT
>NW_015627632.1:278917-343370 GCF_001515625.1 Sinocyclocheilus rhinocerous
CCCTTTTTATTATTATTTAAATATTAATATATTTAGTTATATATTTAATAAATATTTAATTATATATTATATTTGTTTAATATGTATTATATTTGTTTAATATGTATTATTTATATATTAATATATATATTTTCTTTTATTTCAATAATTCTTCTTTTTTTTATATATATTTTGTTGCATTACAGACTTGTCCTTAGAATAAATGTTTTTTTTGCATTAAAGACACTTAAAAGTCCTTACATTTAATTCCCTTTAACAGCTAGATACCCTGGTGTGACAATTAGCCTCATAACATTGTGTTTGACTTTCAGGTATCAAGATGATTTCCGCCCACTTGTTGAGGGCTGTGGCTGCTACTGCTGTAAAAAGCATATGAGAGCGTATGTTCATCATTTACTAGTGACCAGTGAGCTGCTCGGCGGTGTTTTACTCATGCTACACAACATGGCGCATTATCTTGGCTTCTTCAAAGCGCTGCGGGAGGCAATAGCCAGCGACCGTCTGCAGGACTTTAAAAATAGAGTGCTCCATTGCAGAGAAGGTGATTGAAATGATTGAAGGACTTCAGGCAAAAAGAATGAACAAAAGAACACCTACATCAGAGCATACTTAAGGCTTTGATTTCAGATTGTGTGTCTCATGAATATAAAGCTGGATTCTGATGCATGTGCTCTTGCCATGCAAAATATCAGACAAAAAGTGCTAATGTGAGTGACACAGCAAACCTTTTAAGATTCCCATGGCTCATCTCGGAGTTCGTTTATGGATTTAAATTTGCCGTCTGCTCCATCAAATGAAGAGTTTCACTTAGAAGGAGCATTAATAATGGTGAAATTGCCTCTTTAAAGAGCAGCACTTGCTCAGATTCTCTCTCTAAAGCCCTGAAAAATTACCACCTGCTGTTTTACTCAGCACATATTTTTCTGACGAGTTATATTTTTATTATTGGAAAGTGCTGCATTTTATTATTTCTTTCTTACAATAATGGTATTGTATAATATTTATTATTACACATTACTATTATTGTTTAGATTAAATTTAAATTTTCAAGTTTTAAGTTTAAAATTTTTCTTTAAACCACAATGCAAATCTAGGTTTTTGACTTTTTTGTATTTATGTTTTTCCGGTCTTCACATTCCTTTTCATATTATTTTTTAATTGTACAATAAATGCACAACAGAGTGACTATAAACATTTTTCTTGTGACTATATTCACAATATAGCACAGCCTAAAGTGCCTCATTGTTTTTTTTTTTAAGTTTCATGTTAAATCTGTGTATATTGTAGCATGGATAAAATGCTGTATCAATTTTAATTGTTTTATGACATTTATTATTAAGGATGCAGGAGTGCATTTGACAGTGAGTAACATATTTATTTGGTAGTTCTTTTTATTTAGTGCAATCTACAAAAGGAATGCTACAATGCACGCAGTTCATAAAGAGATAACATAAGTGCAGTAATTCAACGCTTCAACGTTGGCCATGTACCAGCTAGTACTGAAATGTAGGTGTAAAAGAGTACAGCACAGGATAATCTTTTAAATACGTAAGTAAGAGAGAGTGGTGTTGTAGTGGGAGTGTTTTAAAAGAGTAGAAGTGAGAAAGCCTGGGTTAGGAGAAAGCTGCAGAAATGGGGAATCAAAGAGGGAATCAATGGAAAATTGCCTGAAATTGTTATTTAACTAGAGCTTCCTTTTCCAAGATACAGATACAGTGGGCTCTAGTCTGAGATCACTTTTGAAAGGTTTACGTGGCCAAAAGTTTGAAATAATTAAGCTATTTTAATGTTTTTGAAAAAAGCTCACATTATGCTCACAAAGGCTGCTTTTATGTAATCAAAAAATAATTTTTCCTCTGATGGTGAAGCTGAATGTTTCAGCAGCCATTAGTCTTCAGTGTCACGTGATTTTTCAGAAATCATTCTAATATGCTTTATGGATATATTCTAGTATATTTGGTGCTCAGAAAACATTTATTATTATCAATGTTGAAAACGGTGTTTTTTGCTTATTTTTGTGGAAATTGTGATACACTATGAATCAAAAGTTTTTAAAGTAAGATTTAAAAAAAATGAAATTAATACTTTTATTCAGCAAAAATGATTTCAACTGATCAAAAGTGACAGTAAAGACATATTGTTATGAAATATTTTTATTTCAAATAAATGCTGTTCTTTTTAACTTTCTATTCATCAAAGCATCCTGAAAAGCAAGTTACCTAGGAAACATTAAAGGGGTCATATGATGCTGCTAAAAAGAACATTGTTGTGTATTTGGTGTAATGCAATGCGTTTATGCGGTTTAAGGTTAAAAACATTCTTTTCCACATACTGTACATTATTGTTTCTCCTCTATGCCCCGCCTTTCTGAAACGCATCGATTTTTACAAAGCTCATCGTTCTAAAAAAGCAAGGTGTGCTCTGATTGGCCAGCTATCCAGTGCGTTGTGATTGGCTGAATACCTCAAGCGTATGACGGAAATGTTACGCCCCTTACCATATTGTGATGATGCCCTGTCAGGCCGGAGCGATACTCGGGATAGTGGTTTATTTCGAGTCAGAGGGAATGTCAGGCACGTTTATAAACCGAATAACTTAAGTAATTTGTGGATTAGTGCGTACTGGAGACGCGAACCGTTTCAAACGACTCAAGTTCGATTTGGTGAACTGGTTCGATTCGTTCGCGATCCGGACATCACTAGACGAGACAAAACCAATAAAACCCATTACAAACGAGGCACTTGTAGTATTCAGTGGGGACATAATTACTGATTATAATGACTTATACTGTCTTTTTACGCGTTGCGAGTCAGAAACGCCAGACTGTCCTTGCAAAGTTGGAATCCATCCTCCATAAAATGCGCAGCACACATCTGAATATTTGGGTTGAACTGTTCTGGAACAGTGTTGTAAATACAACTTAACCACTGATTTCTAGTTGTGTCCTCTTTTGGAAGACCAAACAAAGTAGTTTTGCTTTCACAACAAACACACAGTGACTCCACAGCATGGCAGCGGCGGCAAAAGCAAAAATAAAAGTTGCGCCTTCTTTCTTTGCGTGAACATTTGGGCGGCATTATGCTAATATTTCCACATAGTACAGTTTTCAACACTGATGATAATAAGAACCATTATTAATAATAATTGATCACCAACAATAACTATTAACAATTGAGCACTAAATCAGCATATTAGAATGATTTCTGAAGGATCATGTGACACTAAAGACTGAAGTAATGGCTGCTGGAATTCAGCTTTGCCCTTTCAGCAATAAATTATATTTTGAAATAGAAAACAGTTATTGTAATAATATTTCATATATTGTTGTTTTACTGTATTTTTGATCAAATAAATCAGCCTTGAGCATGTGGGGGTGGGGGAGGGTTCACTTGCTAATGATATTGTTAGCATTAATATGAATTTTTGAAAGTTTTATTAATGTAACTATAATATTTACTAACATTTTCACTGTGATCCCAGCTTTTTGAACTCCACTGTATATATGGGGAAATCAGCGTTCACTTTTGAGTGTTAACTCAAATGTGTGTGCTTGTATGAGTGACAGCAAGTAGCATTTCCATTTAAAAGCTGCAAAGAGACCCTTTCCCAGCAGGTGAGTTCCTCCCCACATTTTAGCCAATTACCTTTTCCGAAGAGCCAGGAGAGATCATTAAAAAAAGGGTTTGAACTGCTGGATGACTTTCCACTGCTTGTCCCTGCACTTGATTTTCACTTCACTTTTATCCCAAACCAGCTTCCACTCGTCACAAGGGCTTTATCTCCGTAACTCTGAGGTTTTGAGTCAAAAGTCAGTTACAGAAATATGTAATGTTTTTTTTAAGCAACGACAGTGGAAATGTTCAAGGAAAAAGGTAGCCAAGACTTTGAATAATAGAGAAGTATTCGCTGAAGAAAAAGTGTGACAACTAGCCCCGGTCTCCCCTATTAATCATAAACTTGACATTCAGCTTTTAAGCTTTGTGTAATTAGCTCTTTTTAGATCATTGAAGCAATACTTCAAGACTTTTTGCCTCTTATGAACCTTGTCTACTTGTACCTTTTGATATTTTTTTTTATCATTTTTATAATTTTGTGACCCATTTAATATAGCAGGAGTGTTTGAAATGACCTACACAATTTCTTTTTAGATTTACTGCTTAATTGCAATGGATTCTCTATGGCTTCGTTGAGACCCAAGGTTATATTTCCTGAATAAATGTTGGCCTTTTAAGGGTCATTCAAGTGTGAGCAATGTATAAATGAAGAGGGGGTGAGAGTATTACAATTTCTTTCCAGCCGAGTCTCAATGTATTAGAATTTCCCTGTGCATCTAGCCTACTTGATTTTTCAAGTATCCATGATCTCTTGGCGTGTTAAAATAGACTGTCCCTCACTATATAATCTTGCTATGCTGTATAATATGAATTTTTATTTTAGTTGAATGTCAGTTGTGCTCCTTGTCAGATTTACTTCAAAAGCAATGTGGTTAAGAAGTAAAACTGAAGGGTTATTCTTGTGAGAAAACTTGACCTTCTGCTCTTCTTAAAAGTTCGGTTAAGTGCAAATCCTGTCTTCTGGCTCTCCACATGTCTTGTTTCCTGAATGATATATGAAGGCTTATGATGTTACATATATTTGTCAAATTGATGGCGCAGAGAAGATTCAGTTATTCTAAATCAAAGAGAGACTTCTTAAGTTCCCACTTCACCGCATACATGTATATTTAAGGGTTTGATTGAATTATTGAAGAGGTTAGAGCACCGAAGCATTGGGATTTTAGGATGAAATGGTCCCATGGCTTCTCACATTACTTAGAGTTCACTGCATTTTAAGAAAAGATTCTTCACCAGGTCAAGTGTCTATTCAGAAATAGATAGGAGCACTAATAAAAGAGAGCTTTTGAATCAAATATTAATATTATACATATCAGGATAATGTGTTATCCGGTCATTCACAAAATGATCACTTCTATGTTTTAGATAACGACCGGCTGACTGTACATTATATTCCTACCCATCAAAAAATAAAATAGATAAATACTTGATTTGAGTTCAAATTATTTGATAATTTTACCAGTGTATTATAAAAAAAAAAAAAAAAAAAGTCAATTACAATGTACAAAACAATCAGCCTACCAACAAGACCAACTTCATGCCAATTTAACACCTAATAGTAAACCGGTAAAAAGGTATTCTTATTGTTATTTTTCCCGAATGGGAATCTATGGCAGCCCTATGAACAGAACATAGGAAAATAATGAAAATTGGCACACTTATTGGGGTGATTCTCACACTGTAAAAAGTGGTATGATCAGTCATGACAACATGTTTTTACATTAACTCATCGAAATAAGTTAAGCAATGTTTACCTTTTTTAAATAAGTTACTGTATACAAGATTCAACTCATATTTTTAATGTAATTTAAGTTGAAATGACTTAAACAGCTAGTTGATTGTACTTAAAAAAAAATTTTTAGGCAGTAACTTTTTTGTTTGTTTTTTTTACAGTGCAATTGAACCCTTACTAACTTTGGGGTCTCAAGGTCCATCTGTATAGCACCACCACCAGTTCAAAAATTCAATACTGAAATGGTTATAAGTTTTGAACCCTTTGATCTAGAAAAAAATGAAACTTAATTTTTGCCATCCTTGATCAATCACCAAACTTTGATCATTCGTAACAAAAATTGGTACACTTCATTGGAACCATGATTTGAGGGTCCATGACAAATTTGGGAACAGCGCCACCTACAGGTCATGAGATCTGAAAAATTGATATTTTTGCTCATAACTTTTGAACAGATTGTCAGATAATCGTGGTAACTATGGTTTCCTTGTATCATGTTGATACCGTGGATACAAGTTTTGCCAGGATCGGACGAACCATCGGGCCGCCATTTTGAAATTTGTTATGAATTGCAATATCTTTTGAACAATTTGACAGATCAGCACAAAAATTGGTAGGGATCATCAACATCATGCCACGGAGGTACCTGAGAAGTTTGAACACAGCGACACCTAGTGTTCCAGAGTTATAAGGATTTTTGCAAAAATGCTTTTAACGTTTGAAAACATTGTCCAAACATAACTTTCTTTATGTCAATACATTCTTTGGCTTATGCCGATTCTGACGATGTCTCATTTTTAATTTTCCTTTATTTTGTTTTTTGCTATTCCTCCTAGATATTTTGTCCAATTTTGTCCAAAATGTGATCAGATGATCTTTGGACAGAAAATGATATTTGGTACCGTTACCGAGAAATACCTCTCGGAAGTTGACCTTGCCTGTTTTTGTCGACTTATGCTAGTTAGCTTAACATGCTAATTGGTTAATATTCTAACCAGTAGCCATTCTTTGTAATGTGGCTCTTCAGCTATCGGGTTAAGCATAATATACATTAGCATTATGTTAGCTTAGCATGCTAATCTGGACAACATGCTAAGTGATGCTTTTGTGTGCTCATTCTCACAGTCGGCAGCCTGTTGAATGTGTATCAACTGAGTGGCGTATTCTGCTAAGCCACTTACCCCAAACCTTTCAGGTCGTGGGTTCGAATCCAGTGTGGCACATAACATGTGGTGTGCTTATATACAAAATCTTAAGAGTGTTTTGTGTTTATGAGATGCACATTGTAGAGCTTTTAGACTGTTCAGCGTGATGTGTTTTGATGAGCTTGCTGTGATTATGCTTGCTGTACATGCTGTGCTTTCTCTGCTTGCTGCACTTGTGCTTGCAGTTGAAGTGGTTGCTGTGCTTGCTGCATCTCTGCTAGCAGCTATATTTTTTCACTACAATCGATAACAAAGACGCAAGATGGCAGCTATCACATTTGTTTGAAATAAGCGAGAGCAAGTCCGTGGTGTGAAAATTAATGCCGGTAAGTTAAGATTCGGTTGCATGAACAAAATTTCATGGGCAAAACAATTTGTCAGTGGCAGCGGCAGTGACCATTGTCAGTTGTCTTTAGTGTAATGATGCACGAAGCAGTGCTAACGTAGAAGTCACTTTTTAATCAAGTAATGATAACCAGTGTTGCCTTGGAAAAATGCCTGACCGCTGGATACCGCGAATCAAGTACAGGGAGTAGTGTTAGAGAGGAGCTGTTCCACTTTTGCTTATCTTACTTTTCCATGTTGTTTTGTTTCTAGACTAGAAGGTTAGGGACAGTTGAGGTTAAGGTCATTGTTGTCTATTGTGCTGGTAAGGTGTGCAGCTGAATAGGTCAAACAGGAAGGAGTGATTTTCTCTCAATCCATCATCCATCTGTTAACTTTCTTTGGTGCGAATCGATTTATCTGTACCAGGCCGTAAGTTTTCAGGATATTGCCTTTGATTAAATGATAACAGGTGCTTGACGCTTAACTTCCACAGGTAACAAATGTGTCTCATGTCCTTTGGAGAATCTAATTGAGTTGTTGAGAACTGGGGTAGGCTCAGATGAGTAAAATCATGACCTCACCTTGGAAATCATTTTGGTGATGTTCTGATGTAGTTTTGCTCTGAGAAATATAAGCATGAAATAAAAAAAAATTGTAGTCTTCAGCTGGTTTGGTTGGCAGAGAGGTCTGTTGAGGTCCTCAGGTGAGTTATTTTGTGAGTTTTCCCAAATTTACAAGTCAAAATAGAGATGTATAAAATTCACCTGGTTTCTCTATAGGCCAGTTTTAGTTTTGGAAGGACATACCACTGTCACAAAGGTCAAGTATTCTCATAAAGCAGTCTGGAGCTTTACGGCCACTCTGTCTCATGTTGATACTTTGGGTAACACTATCAGCAGTTCATCCAGGCAGAAAATATGGATGATTATTTAGGCAATGTATGTTGGCTTGTAAATCACTCAATCTCCTGCACAGCACGCACAGGCAGTGACCTTGAAGAGAGCGACACTGTTCTCACCTACAAATAAGCATTAAAGGCAGAAATGCCATGTTTTTTTTAAACTAATAGCTATTAGATATATTAGTTGAACTTACTCAAATTTTATGTCTATGTCCCCCTTAAAATTGTGAAATTGGCCTGTTCTACACTCTTAAAAATGACTGTTCCAAAAGGGGGTTTTCACAGTGATACCGTAGGAGAACCATTTTTGGTTCCCCAAAGAACCTTTCAGTGAACAGTTCTTAAAAGAACCATTATATTTTCTTAGTGTGAAAAACATTTGAATAATCTGAAGAACATTTTTTCCACTTTAAAGAGCCTTTTGTGCATTGGAAAGGATCATGGTTGATCATTCTTCATGGAACCATTGATACCAATAAACAACCTTCATTTTTGTTATTAATGAATAATTCATTATTCATTAATTAGTATTATTAACAAATTATAAACAATTTAATTTCCTGTTATCTTTTCTGTTGTCCGTTTTATTGTATACATTTTTTTTTGTGTTGTTTAAGGTTGTTTACACAACGTACTAAAAATTGAAAAGATTTTGAATAGTTTAGAGTACAGATGATCTCGATTCACACAGATCTGCAAAGATGACTAAAACGTTGTATTATGCATGCTAGGCCAGTAATTGGCGATGTCACTTTGTAAAGAAACACTACACACCTGCACACATAGCTATAGGCTGAACACGTAATACGTGTGTGCACATATTTATGTATGTTTTTGTAGTTTTTCGAAAACGTGCATTATGAAACCCATTTTCAAAAGTGTGTTTTCAGGCCCCCAAAACGCCATTGTTGTGTAAATGAATGGCCAAAATGCATAAAAGGTTTTCTGTTTTTAATTGAAAATTGTGTCGTGCAAAGGCCCCCTAATTTTAATGTTTATTGGTAGAAATGAAAATAGCAAAATCAGGTTTTTATTTATTACTGTATTTAGACAGATCGCAAATTTTGGTATCATGGTTATAAAAACTCTAGACCTCTAAAATTTATAAAAAATAATAATAAAAATAAAAAAGGTTAATCACCTCCTTCCACTGCCCACCTTCTGAAGTACGTTTACTGAATAGAGTTTCAGGCCCTATTTTGTAACCTATTCATGGCAAGTGTCTTGAAATATCCCAGAAGTCCTGTGGCAGACTTATAGCCACTTAGGATTCCACATAGCAGAGTTAAAATATAGGTGAAGTTGGACACATTTCCTGTGAGACAGCAGTGGGGTGGAATGGGTAATGCTGATATTGAGGCTTTGTAGGAAATGCCCCATTTGTGTTTGCAAAAATGGGACAGTAAGTCCTCCACCATCATCTGTCCTCTACTTTACTTTCTCTCCCTCTCCTCTTTTTTTCAGCAGTTGCATGTTTTTTAATACCAGATGACCAAAGGTTTAGATAAGGGATAGTGGGAATTTATGATTTATGTTCTTGGGGAAGTGAGCAAAGGTCTTAAAGAGTGGAATCTGTTCATCTTGGCTGGAGTTGATCTGAATAGAAAATGAGTTTGAAATAATCCCCTATACTTTTATTTGGCAAAACAGATGAATTTATGTTATTCATAAGGGCTTAGATAGAAAAGGATTCACTAAGGCTTAAGAGGGTTAATAAGGGATTTAGGAACAAGGGAAAGATGGTATTTGGCCGAACTAAAGGAAATTCTCTAGATGATGTTAATAAAACTGAAACATTGAATTTCATAGCATTCTTGTGAATACATTAGACATGGTAAATGCTTTAGTACTGTATAGCGTGCTAACATGAGTTTCCCCTTATGGATAAATAAAGATACTCTGTGTGAATTTAAACTAATGATTTGAATTTTGTCACAGTTATTTTGGTAGCATAAAGGAAAAGCTTTGAAAAAAGTATTTGCCATTTTTAATTTGGCAGGGACAATGCATTGTCAAAGTGAAAATAATCCCCTTAAAAATGTATAAAATCATTTAATTTTTAATTTTATCTGGCATTTTTCAATAATGAAATGTTTTTTTTTATCATTTAATCACTTAAAATTGACATTCACTCATTGTATATGAAGCAGTGTTGTTTTTATTACTGAGATACTTTTAGTTTTTATTAATATTTTCCCTTTTTTTTCAATTTTTAAAAAAAGTTTTAGTAATTTTGTAGTGTATTTTTTTATTTATTATTATTTTAAAATGTCTATGTAGTTTTACTAGTTTTTATTACTGTTTTAGTTATTTTAGTACATCAAGTTAAATGAAAATTAGGCATATTGCTTTGTCAACTACCTGAAATAAAATAAGTTTACGTTTTTTTATATTTTATTTTATTTCAGTTAAAGTTTATTTTATTTTAAGTAACAAAAATGCATTTCTTATGGTTTTAGTTTTGGTTTTTGTTAACCAAAATAACCACAATAAAGGGTGGCGTCTACAGTGTTTCCCCTGCCATTATATTAGGGGGGCGGCGTATATGTATATAGGACATAAATACATGAACAACATCTCCAGAACTGCTCTGAGAGTCACTTCATGAGCATTTGACCGTTTCATTTGAGTAAAACTATCCTCATATCATATACACACAGAAATGTTAAAGGTATTCACGGCAACCGTCAAAATAAAAGTTTGGTTTAACTTGAAGGCATTGCGCCAGAAATATAATACTAGTGTTCAGTAGAATGTACGTAACAGGCTGCTACTACTACTGCAAAAATTATTAAAACCTTATTTTTAAGGAATAATCATACAATATTTCGTCAATGTTTTAATTGGTGACAATAAAACATAAGGTTGGAAAAAATAAAACATTTCATAGGGCCCTAAACATGTAATATTTGTTAAATTTTTAATAAATTGATGTTAAATTGTTTGTTTCATGATTTTAATTAATTGGACATTAAAATTAAAAAGCAGTAAACCTAGGGGAAACACTGCGTCTGTCATAACAGTATAATCTGCTAGTTAATGAATGTCCCCCTGGTGGTTGGTTGGAGGGCTGAACGTTTTCCTCATTCATCACTATTGTTGGATGTGCCCTCATGCCTGAAGCTCTAAATGAGTGATGTATATGGGGTTACTCAGCTGGAGCTGGAGCAGGTCAGGCTATTGGCTCTGTTTTGGAGTCTGTCTCATAGCCAGACTCAAATCTTCAACTGCCTACAGCCTGACGCTCACCTCATTACCCTAATCTTATGAGGACAGGCATGAACTGAATCTAAAATGAATGCCTTCGGTGCATGTTTGGAAGTTGTCGGAAATATAGTGGGAAAAGGGTGCATTTGAATGTTGTTCAACTTGTTGTTGCATTACCGGTTTCTGCTCTCTCTCATTTTCATTCAAAAATAATTCCTTGGCTGAATATAATTCAGTTGTGCACAGCGCTTCCTCACAGTGTCATTTTCATTTGTGTCAAATTAAATATGCCGTCTACTCTGACTAATGTCCATACAGTATATGTGGCACATTGCGTTAATGTCATCTGAAATAAACCTTTACATAAGTGCTGAGTGTGAATCTCTCTTTCGTCCGTTTCTTTTCGGAATACCTGCAATATCTTCTTTTCATGCTACAGCAATTTCATCCTTGGAATGGTTCACTCAGGCATTCTGACCTCTGTAAACTTTGGCTGCTGCGATAGCAGGCCTGCATTACAGAAAGATTCATGTGAATGTCCTTTACTGGTCTGGAATTCTGAGATTCCATTACCTGGACAGAAGAGGAAAGAGCTTTTCAACTCCATCATCATTAACCATCTCTTAACACATCTGGAGCGAGAGTGAGGTGGGGTGAGAGGGGGACAGGAGAGACTTATTGACTACAGGGAGCAGTGAAAATTCGAGCAAGACAGCCTGTGCACGTGTATGTGTGTGTGTACATACTGAATAATAATGTGAAATTCACAATCAGGGCTATTAAAACTAAAACCATGAAACAATTTTTGTTGCTTGGAATAAAATAAACTTTAGCTGAAAAGAAAAGAAAAATTCTAGTTGTTAATAATTCACTTTCATTTAGTGTATCTTGATAAATAACATGACAAAACACAACAACAAAATTAATAAAACTAAATACAACTTCAATGAAAACAGAAAACAAAAATTAAAACTACAACAAAATATTAATTAAAACCATAATAGTATTAAAAAAATTAAAAATAAATATTCTATTAGTTTTATTCACATTTAAGGTTGAATTTTACTGAAACAAAACTAACTTTATTTTCTAATTTTCTTGTGTCCTTGGTCATTCTGTTAGTGATAACACTTTCGTCTTCGAGGAAGTGATATAATTTTTTCAGAAAAAGTCACAAACAAAAATGAAATAATTTTATCAATGGATTTCAATTTTGTGAAGTTTTGTGATATTAACTGATTTGTCTCACTTTAACTAACTTTAACATTCAACTCTGTGTAATAAATTTACAGAACTAATTATAAAAGAAATAACTATAATTCAAAATTGCTATAATGAAACTTCACATCAACATCCCTACACTCGAAAAATTTGGTGTAGAAACAATTTCATTTAGAAATTGCTATCAAATTTTACGATTAATTATAAAGAAACATCACTTAACACATTGAACTAAATGTGAAACTTTAAAGTAGAAAGACTGAAATTTTCTTGTCAAACTTTAACAAAATCATTTTTTTACATTGTACGTTTCTATTTCTATTTCTAAATTTTGCTATTTATTTTCATCTTTTTTAATATAATTAATTTAGGACCAGAGCCTATTTCTAAAAGTCTGAAATATTCCTTTATGGAAATAATTATTTAAATTACAAAATATTCAAATTCTGCCAATTCTTTAATTTGTTCAACAGGTACTGTATAACAAGAATGACTGGGTACACTGAGGTTGCAGGTCAGTATATTTGCTTATATGCTCTGATCCATTGGATTACTGCAAATAGATTGTGATCAGATCTGCTGATGTATTGATTTACCTATAAACCCTGATTGTCCTTATCTACTTCTGTTAACAAGCATTGCTCAGAGAGATAAAGAGAGGTTTTATCGCTCTCTGTTGATTTCCTTCCACATTTCATCAATCACCTCCATCTAAAACTCACTTTTTATATTTACTATGTCCCGGTTCTCTATAAACCAGCAGTGCCCTGTAAACCACAGGGCAGATAGACTTTGACAAACTAATACACTATAACAGATGGGTCCAGATTCAGTGTGGTCTGTCTAGAAGGGCTAAACCTATGCTCAGCCTTTCTACTGTTGCTAAGGCTTTGAAACAAAATGTTGAATTTAAAGTAGATTTTATTATATTGCTATTTAAAAATGCAATATGCTGACGTGGAATGAAATAAAATATCAGTATGGAAAGCCTGAAGATACTAAAACATATGAAACCCTTTGACCTCCTCAAATAACTTGCAACTGCTTATTCATAGCTATCCTGTCCATGAATATTTATCCCGACAGATAGGTAGATCGGTTTTACTTTGGGAGCCAAAATGAATTTCATTGTACACTGCCAGTCGAAAGTTTGGACACAACTATACCATTAAATTCTATTTTCCATATTTTAGAATAAAAGTTAAGGTATTAAATATGATGTAAATATATATAGAGAGAGAGAGCGAGAGTAAAAATATGTAATTTTAAATAAAATAATTCAGAATTAAATTCAACAGACTGAGCATAGAATAGAATTTTTTAGCATAAAGCTTTATATAAACAGATTACGAGTGTGACCAAGCTAGTAGAGTATGTTGTACTTGTGTAAAGGATGCTTAAAAACTATTCCTGTCAGAGAAATGGCAGGCTCATCATGGTGAGTGATGAATGTGGGAGTAATTAACACAGCATTATTAAAACTTTGAATGTGATTTCATGGTAATTACTTGAGTTTTGGATTCGCTCTGTTCCCTGTAAAGAATGAGGACTGATTTGTTGACTTGCGACCGGTGTGAAAACTGTGCCAGGACCTCGTCAGAGCTGCTTAAAGATGTGTTTGCTGCTTCATTCATATGCGTACACACAATTTTTTTCCTTTTTTCTTTGGTCCTTACACACGTTCACATGCTCTGTGACAGAGGTGCCCTACATTCTGAAGGTGAGATGTATTGACAGAATGAGAGTTAGCATCGGTAATGAGGACCAAGGGTGAAGAACGTGCCACTCTTTTTATTAATAGAGCACCTATTGCCTATAAATATGACAATATTCAGAAGGAAATGTTGGAAAAGGCTGTCTTGAAATGTAACTGGCCCAGAAAGCCTTGAAAAATAAATGTTAATTATTTGCCATGTATGGGAAAGAATACAAAAAAGCAGTTTTTTGCTACAACTGAAATTTTTGTTACAGCTCAGGGCTGGAATACAGTTCACAGCTTTTAGAATCTACACTAAGTAGCTATCTTACATTACCACACAAACAAACAAAAAAATTGCCTTCCTACACTAAATGACTGAGGATCACACACTAGACTTTTAAGTTATTCCCAACACAACAAACTCATGCAGAAACATGCGCCTGGTTGCCAGGAGACACATGACAAATGAAAACAATGTTCAAAAATCAGCTCAAAATATCAAACATGAATCATAGACTGAAGAAAAGATAAAACACTTCGAGTCTGTGCTTATCATAAACTACATCCAGTTGCGTCGCTAGGAATTCTGGGCCCGTTGCACAGAATCTGGGGGCCCCCTCAAAATCACATTTGGGGGAGGGGGATGAAATTTTTTTATTTATCCATGAAGGGGATTACCAGTCCCCAGCATGCTTTGCAAGAGTAGAAATAGGTTGCAATGAGAAAATGTTGAAATTATGTGTTATTTATTTTATGTTTTGAGCAAGATAAGAAAAAGGGGAAAGTTTTATTTAAAATTAGCTGAAAATGTGCTCACCCTCAGGCCATCCAAGATGTATTGATGCGTTTGTTTCTTCATTAAAACTGATTTTGAGGAATTTAGCATTACATCACTTGCTCACCAGTGGATCCTCTGCAGTGAATGGGTGCCGTCGGAATGAGAGTTCAAACAGTTGATAAAAACGTCATGTTTGTTATAAACAAATTCATCATTAAGGTGTTTTAACTTTAAACAGTCACTTCTGGCAAAAATACCAGTCCATAATCCAACAGGGGATAGACTTTTTCCTCCAGTGAAAAAGTCCATCCCCTATGTCCTCTCACATAGAAATCCATCAACATATTTGTTTAGAACTGTTCTGGACTGCTTTCACTTGCAAATGATACTTGATCTGTGCATATTTCTCTCCTGATTAAGACAAGACAACTTTTTCACTAGAGAAAGCAATATTATGGATAGTAGACTGGTATTTTAGCTGGAAACAAAGTTTTGAAGTTTGAAAACGCCTTGGTGATGGGTTTATTACAAACACGGAACTTGTGGATTATTTATATTACTTGTCTGGACTCTCATTCTGACGGCACCCATTCACTGCAGAGGATCCATTGGTGAGCATGTGATGTAATGCTACAGTAAATTTCTCCAAATCTGTTCTGTTGAAGAAACAAACTCATCAACATCTTGGATGGCCTGAGAATTAGTACATTTTTCAGCAAATTTTCATTTCTGGGTGAATTATTCCTTTAAGTATATTGGAATACCATGTAAATATGATGATATAGTAAATGAATATGATGATAATTCAGTTCTATGTTATACATCAAAGTACCATGGTATACTGTTGTATACTTTTTGCAATGTTTAAACTTTCCGCTTTTCTGTGCTTCCTCCAAGTGATAACTTGCTGATGATTTCCCTCCCAGAATCCTGTTGCATTAGTCCCAGACGATAATTACCTGAGCCAATTCTAATGCAAATCTGTATGCTGCAGTAGCGGAGACTAAACGGACCTACAAAGGTGGTTAATGGAGAACTGCAGTGCGAGGAACAGTCTGTGGTGCGGTCCACTGGGAGCTAAATTGCGTTTGACAGCGTCTCATTTCATTCCCTTTGGCAGCACAACACACATTGTCATCCCCAATTGATCCTTTCTGGTCTTGCAGTGGCCAAATGATAACCAGCATCATATGTTGTTGGGTCAATATAAAATGAAAGAAATGCACTACAGCAAACTCTTGAACATGATCATTGTGCTGGTAGTAAAACCAAGGGCATATGTTAACCAGAACTTGCAGTCAATGTGGTTTGTCAGAGGAGACCTTGAGGACGTAGAGATAAATGGGCCCTTAAATTCTCCTCTCCACTCAGCTACCAATGAATCCCTTTAAATGCATTGTTTTAGGAGCTTCATATGGTAGTCACGTAAGGAAAGTAGATCCAACTCTCTCCACTTTTTATCACACAATAGATAGAGGATGAAGCGGGACAGATAATGGGACAGGGGTGGTGCGGTCATGAAGGTGCATCTCTCGGGTTAACAAGGGCATCAAACTGACTTTATTTATAGCCATTGACAGTTTTTCCAGGGGATCGGGGAGATTTGCATAATTATCAGAATTTGCACAGCACTGCTGCTGCAGATAACGGTAACGAACGACCATTGTCCCATCTCCCAACGGCACAGATTTACAGTATAAGCTCACCACAGGACACTTTATGAAGATCCGACTCTAGTGAAGCATCACAACTTGACATGTGGGTCTCAAAACTAACCAGCTGAGGTTCACTTACTAGTTTAGTCACATACAGGCTACTCGAAATGCATGCTCATACATGTTCAAGTGTGTGTGTGCAAATGCTTTTAATTTGGCTGTAGAGAGCCACGATTCCAGCTGTGCTATTGTCCTCCTGTAATTGGGCGACTTATCTTAGTTCCCTCTGGTTGTTGTTTAGCACATTAGGCATATGGTAAATCCAATAGTCTTTAAACTGTCACCAGTGAGACCAATACAATCCTCTGTTTGTGTCTATTTTAATGTTAAATCTAACTACACGGTAATGAAGACATGTGCGTTATGCTGTCTTTCTTTAAAGGCTGTCAAACCTCCCCTTGCTCTCAAAATGTCAAGTGCTTGAAAAAATTTGGCATACCGTAATGGAGGGATGTTTTTTATTACTGCTGCTCATACATAAGGTTAGGGATTTAAATATTAAATTATTAAAATTAGATTTTGTCATTTAATCTTTAAAACACTAATAATTTATTGACACTGTTAAATATAATCTTTAGCAAATTTCAAAATGAAGCATATTTAAGAATAGCATTTTTAATACAGTAAATTCTAATGTTTTTATGCCTGAATTCACTTGTAACATTTAAAACACTTGATTTTAGTTTTCTAGTGTTTTATTTTTTAGTTTATGTACACAAAATAGTATAGAACTGTAATATCAGCAGTTATTGATCATAATAATTATTGGCTTATCGTATTGTTGCATCCCTAATTGAAATATAAATATAAAGTAGAAAGAAATTTGTCCCCAGAAGAAAATGAAATCTTTAAGTTAAAAGGTAAAACCTATGATATAAAAATCATGAAAAAAAAAAAAAAAAAATTTGAATTATGTCATAGTTTGTCTCATAATTAGTGTATTGACCTTGTATGACACCATTATTATTTAAAGCATGATTTTTTTTTCTTGTTACAAAAAATGGGCTTCCATTTGTTTATAGTAATTAGCTGTATATAAAAACATTAGAAATGTATGGTCCTGTATGTTCCAATTTAGATGTGTGTGTTTGTTGTGCGTGTGTGATATGGAGAGGTCCCATATGGGCCTTTTTCCCAGGTGTGATTGAGTTAGGTTGTTCTGTCTATAGAGTGATGGGCTGGCGGTGGGTGGACAGAGGCATAATGTGAAAGTCAGAAGCTTATATAACATTTCACACGTCTTTCCAACAGCCCACCTCCATTTTGAGCTGTTACTGAATGTAGCTTAGCGACTAGCTTAGAACAAATGCCGGCAGGGGTTCAGCCACAAAAACATGTATACGCACACTCTCTCATAAAGAAATGATTTGCAAACTGACAGGACCCCTTTGTTAACAAAAGCCGGTCTACAATGCAACCAGATTGGGATCTACAGCAGGAAGTGAGTGCGTTAGACAGATACGAAGGGGTTGAGAACAGAAAGACCGAAAGAGGGACGGATTTGGTGAGAGAAATGCCAATTTTGAATTCATTAGCTGTCACTCGCACTGACAGCAAGTTAGAGCCATGATTCTGTGTGCGTGCCAGACCACACACATTAAAGCCGGAGCTCAGGAGAGGCCTGGAGTCTTGCCAGCGTTTAATAATTAGTGAGAGGAGACCATCACTCACATTGTCACTCTTTTGTACCAGCTCTCACACACACTCATTAGGGCACACATGCAGAGTGTGTGTCTGGAAAAGCTACAATTTGGGTCAAGCCACACTTGAGCATGATGCTTTTTCAAAAGCTTTTTCCATATAATCAGTTGGATTCCAGCTGAGCTCTCCTTCAATGTTGGTTGAAATTCAAAGCGTCTTTTTTTCTTGTCTATTCAAAGCTTTTGGTCACATTCACGCTGTCGGCCAATCAACTCGCTTGTTTTAATTCACTCAATGGCACCTTTTCACTCACTCACTTCAAATCAACAAACTGACTTATCTACTTTCACACACACTCATCTCCTTGGGTTATGTTGTTCATATTTCTCCTTCAACCTCCAGACGCTTTTGTCTTTCCAATCCAATATTTGTGCACGTAGTATATGCAAAGGCACCATGCCATGCATCTATTTTTTCCTGGCAATTGTAGTCCTGGCATGTTTCTTTCCCTAGGCATGAATAATAGCCTACATGAGGTAAGACAAAAAAAATCACTTTTAAAGAACTTGTGGTTCAATACTGTGTAAGATGTTGTGTAAGATGTGTTTAGTAGTTCAGATTTTGTTAAACAAGATAGGAGACCATGGGTTCACATTTTCCATAACAGTCAGTTTTGTGGTACGGTAAAGAGCAGCTGTGAGAGTTTGATTTTGATCTGCATATACATATATATATATATATACAGTATAGATATCAAAATGTCTATACACACACTGCCATTCAAAAGTTTGGGATCAGTAAGATTTTTAATGTTTTTTTAACAGTATTATTGTGAAATATTATTGCAATTAGCAAGAACACACTAAATTGATCAAAAGGTGACATGTATAATGTTACAAAAAGATTTCTATTTCAAAGAATCTTGGAAAAATGCATGACGGCTTCCACAAAAATATTAAGCAGCAAAATCCAAATCAACATATTAGGATGATTTCTTAAAGATCATATGATACTGAAGACTGAGTAATGGCTGTAGAAAATTCAGCTTTATCATCACAGAAATAAAATAATTTTTTTACATTACATTAAATTACATTTTACATTTTAAATTAAAATAAAAAAAATTAAAATTATAACAGTAGTTCACAATATTACTGTTTTTATTGTATGTTTGATCAAATAAATGCAGTCTTGGTGAGCATATGAGAATTCTTTCAAAAATATATAAAAATCTTACAGACCCCAAAGTTTTGAATGTTAGTGTATGTGTATGTATGTATGTGTATATATATTATTTGTATCAAAAAACTAATGAGGCATAATGCTTCTGTGTATATATTTCAGATGACATCAGGGCTTATGGGATTCAATGTAGCTTTAATTCACAGCACAATATCATGTTTCATCCATAACAACAATCATCACCATCTCTTCTCTTTTCTATCCTGATATGCAGTTGGTTCAAGAAACCTGGCCTTACGAGGGAGAAACCATTAAAGGCACAACACAGTCTTGGATCTTTTACTACTTCACGCTCCTTTGGTCCACCTGCTTTATGGTCCCTTTGACAAATCACTAGCCTTTGTAGCCACATAAATAGTTTTCTTTGCTTTTTTACAACTGAAGAGTTTCAGGCAAAACTCATTCAAAAACGTTTCATTCAACGGTGTGACACATGCAAACACATGATGACCTCAGAATTCGCTCCGCATGCGACAAGGTGGTGAGACGGAGAATAAGGTCCAGAAGATATTCTAGGCTTTGTTGTTGGATGTGAAGCATCAACTGGAACTCCAGATTGGTCCGTCATCTCAAAGTGAACTATAGAGTTAATTTAGATGAATGCTAATCCACCAATCACAAGTGTACAAAGTACACTCTTTAGTGAATTTGAAATCACCTTGAACAAATTCAGACTGTTCAAGGCCTTTAATATCCTCTGCATATGGCACTTTACATCCCAAAAAGGAATCCATAATGTCTGGAAGCTGCATTGAGCATTATATGGGAGCATTGCCAATGGTTTAGCAGCTCAGGATTTTAATAAAGGCTCTGCGGAACTCAATGTTGAACGTGGTGTAGATGACTGGATTGAGAGCGCTGTTGACGTAGCCGAGCCAAGTGAAGGCGCTGTAGACCTCAGGAGGAATGTGACAAGCTCTGCAGTGAGTGTTTAGGATGTGGGTCACAAAGAAGGGCAGCCAGCAAATAAGAAAAACCCCTGCAAGGCAAAAACCACAAATAATGAATAAACAGGTACATGAAATTATTCATCATAATTCACACATAACAGTATGATTTTCTTTCTTCAGTGTAACACAGAAGGAGAAACTGCGCAATGTGCTGGTCACTCTTTTTCGTGCAAATTTCAATAAATGGGAACTGGAGCTTTAAAGTGTCAAAAAGGACATAATAAAACTATAAAAGTGGTCCATATGACTTTATTCCTAAGTCTTTTGAAGCCAAAGCATAGCTTTGTGTGAAAAACAGATCACATTTAAATTTATTAAGAGTTAAAGAGGTAGCAATTAATTTGTGTTGTTATCGTTAACTAAAACTATTAAAAATTGTTTTCGGTAATTTGACATAAAAGTGAAATGAAATAAAGTACAATAGTAGATTAAAAACCTAAACTTAAAAACACTTAAAGAAAAATTTGAAATATTGCCTTGGCAACTAACTGAATTGAATAATTTGAAGCTGAAGTACTACAAAACTGAAATAAAAAATAAATTAAAGATAAATAGAAATTCATAGATTTATTCAAGCAAAAATAATGAAAATGACCAAAGCACAAAACAAAATGACTAAATCTTAAACTAAAATGAAAATAAAACAAATTCCACATATTAAATATTTCATAGATTTGTCATTTTATGTCTAATCATCGTCAAAGAGTGTGTTATCAGGGATATCTATCTGATTGGGAATATCCCTCATGTGGAGTTGCTCAGGGAACCATACTGAGGCCCATAATCTTCCTAGCACTGATTAACAGTGCCCTTCAGAATCAGCTAGACCACTGAAAATATGTGAACGACATGACTGGCCCAGAGGTAGACCCCTCATCTGCCCTGTATCTCCAACAGATGTTGAATGATCTTGGCATCTGGGTAGAGAAACATAAAATGAAACTCAACTCAAAGAAATGCAAGGTTTTACATGTCACCCGCATGAAACAGATACCAGATTGGCCATCACTTTCTATATATCAGGACACTTTGTAAATCTGTGACTCTGTTAAAGTTTTAGGAGTTACCATTCAGAGTGATTTGAAATAGGATGGTCAAGTGGATCACATGTTGTAAAGAAATGTAAAGACATTTGGTGTTCGAGATCAAGAATTGGTTATTATCTATACAGGGTATGTGCGCCCTGTGTTAGAGTACGCAGTTCCTGTTTGGCACAGTTTGTTGACTACTGAGGCTGGAAAGTGTGCAGAAACGGGTTTGTAAAATTATACTGGGTCAAAGGTATCAAGGATATTCTGATGCCCTCTTCCTTCTTGGATTGTGCACACTAGCAGAGAGACGAGTCCAACTGTAACGTGATTTTGCTAGGAAGCTATACAAGTCTAGTTTGAGAGACTGGCTAACACCACTCAGGGAGGAGCTGACAGGACGCCAGACATGGAACATCACCTATTCCCTATATGTGTAGACTTTTAAATGATTATGGATTTTAAAAAGTACTTTGTGTATTTTTATTATATATTTTATTTTATTAATTGTATTTTTAATTTGGAGTAAATTGGTATTGACATTTCATTGTAACAGCAAAATAATTCAGGGTTCCTTAATGACAAACGTACTTAGGTACCTGTAATGATGCTGAAACAGTCAATAAACAACAATAGTAAATAAAAATACTAAACCAACACTGATTCATTTGTTAATGTATTATTTTTTTTGAGTCAGATCTTTTCAATGGTTCATTTGATCCAGTCCACAAAAGCAGACTGAATGATTCATTTAGAATCAGATTGATTCAGTTCTCCAGTTCAACTCTCTGACTCAAGCTGGTCATGGTGGCAACATCCATTTTTAAAAGAGCTAAGAGTACATTTCTTCAAACTTGCACTTTTTGTGATGCACAGAAGAAATAAAGCCATGAGGCTTTTTGGATGAACTACTCCTTGAACTTCTACTTCTAAAGTGTTTTCTGCAAATGACAAACTGCTTTGTTGAATTTGAAATAATAAAAAAACAGGTGTTTTTAGTGCTCAAAAACCTTGACCACAAGCAAAATGGTCATGTGACAACCCTGACCAATTGACTTTGAACTGAGGCAGCTGAGCCATTTCCTCGATCTAAGACATCTGTCTCCATGAGTGTGATTTAATTTCCTCCTCAATTAGGCAGACATCTCAGATTACCATCAATGTCATTTAACACTTTACAGAAAACCGACTCATGGGTCATCAGTCGACATTAATAGAGCCAAATTGGTTATTATATACTGGATGTTGTATAAAACTGCTATGTTGGTTGGAATCAGACTGTACTCTGTAGGTGATTTATGAAGTTATTGGCATTCAGAATTTTCACTATTTCCCAGGTGGCTTCGTGCTGGCAATCTGACAAGCTGTAGCACACGCCAGACACAGACTGAGCTTCAGAGAGCGACTCTGAAACCCACTTTCAAAATGTCAGATGAGAAACTAAGTGAATCATTGATTGAAAAAATAGTATTGGCATGTGTTCGGGTTGAAAAGTGGAGGTGTCAGGACACCAGATATAAAAGAAAAACAATTTTGGAATAGTGAAGATAAAAATCAATTTGCTGTAATCAATCAGCAAGATGATGAATTTCTTAAATTACATGTCCCTCCCCGTCACCTCCTCTCTCTCCTTCGAGACGCGAGAGAGGGATGAATATCAGTGTTGATAATGCTGTATGACAGAGGTCGAGTTAATCAAGTCAGTGAAATTACAAAATAAAATGCTGATATCTTCATGTGGGATTTGATCACAGGACTTCTTATTCTCAAAGTGACACACCACTCGACTTGTTTATTTACACTACTTTTCAAAACTTTGGGGTCAGTAAGTTTTTTTTATAGCAAGGATGCATTAAATTGATCAAAATGTACAGTAAAGACATTTCTTGTCTTAAATGCTGTTATTTTGAACTTTATAATCATCAAAGAATCCTGAAAAAAATGTATCTCAGTTTCTACAAAAATATTAAGAAGCACAACTGTTTTCAACGTTGATAATAATAAGAAATGTTTCTTGAGCACCAAATCATCATTACAATGATTTCTGAAGAATCATGTGACACTGAAGACTGGAGTAATGGCTGTTGAAAATTCAGCTGTGCCATCACTGAAATAAATTACATTTTAAAATATATTAAAATAGAAAACAGTTATTTTAAATTTAATTCATAGTATTCCAGTTTTTACTGTATTTTTAATCAAGTAATTGCAGCCTTAGCATAAAGAGACTTTTCAAAAACAGTAAAAACTCTTACAGACCACAAACTTTTTAACAGTAGCTATTCTTATGTATCTTTGACCTTCAATTTAATCTTTGTGATCATTTATTATAACTTATTATATAATGCATATATGATCTCACCTGGGGCACCAAGTGAAAACAAACAAGTGAGTTTAACCTTGCAAATTATGAATACAAATGGCCTTGGGCCAAAACAAGATGGAATGCAAAGTGAAACAGTTTTCAATTCTGCGTAAATTAAATGTCGCATCACAGTATCACTGTTATCATGATGCTCAGGGCGACAAATGAAAGACAAAAAAACCAACAACAAAAAAAACACACGTCAGTATGCAAATAAATGCAAGAAGGAAGACCAAACACAATGAAGCATGCAATTACTACAATGATGTCTTTACTGTTGAATGGCAAACGTTCTAACAATGTTAGCCAATAATTTTCAAACTTTAATCTTAGATTTAGTCTTATAGAAGCTTACAAAGAACCACTATAAACTGAAATTACTGATAAAACAAAGTTTCAAAATTCTGTCAACCAGTTTGAGCTGAATGATTTGTAGAAAATTGTGAAAAATAACAAAAAGCAGCAAGATGAATTTCAATAGCTCAGTAATAAGTGAAAGTATACAGTCTCTCTTCACTTTAAAGGGATAGAGCACTCGAAAATGAAAATTCTGTAATCATTTACTCACCCTCAAGTTGTTCAAACTGTTTGTGTAACCAGACAGTTGCTGGTCCCCATGGACTTCCATAGTATGGAAAAAATACTATGGAAGTAAATGGGGACCAGAAACTGTTTGATTACACACATTCTTCAAATTCTTCTTTCGTGTTCAGTAGAAGAAAGAAATTCATACAGGTTTTTAACACCTTGAGGATGAGTAAACAATGGCAGAATTTTCTTTTTTTTTTGTGAACTATGCCTTTAAATGAGAACCACAACAACAAATAACCACAACAGAAATACAAAAATAACGGTTTAATTTTTTATTTTTAAACCTAGGAATCTAATAATAGAGCATGTACAAGCAGTGCAAGCGTCTCACCCAGAACGATGGCCAACATCTGTGTGGCTTTCTTTTCCTTGGAGTGCATACTTCTACAGCGGATCTGACTGGGACACACCATGACGCAAGCGGCCCGAGGTGGATGCAGGGTGGTGTGTGCGCGTCCGTTTGACAACTTCTTCACCTCACAGCTCCTAACTGTCTCCTGCTCCTCGTCCCCACCCTCCTCTTCCTCACGGTTTGCATCTTGCTCAGTACAAGCAAAGGACGCCTGGCTGATGCTGCAGTAGTTCAGTGTAATCACAGGAGGCAGCAGCGAGTTCTCGGCAGGGGCGGTTTGAGGCCGCTTACGCCATGGGCAGCTGGCGAGGAGCCGCGGACGGATCACCTGCTCCTTGGTTTCCTGAACAGATAGGGAGATGAAACGCAAGCATGCAAACTTCAAGGTGCGCAGAATATCTTTATTCCTGCAAGTATGTCTGTTCTATAATTAATTAGCACAAGGAGGTATGCTGTCCTCATTTCCTCGAATAGAATGATATCGTCTGAGGACTACTAAGTATTTTTGTTGCAATATGAAGCTGATTTCACACCGCCTTACACATTGGACTAGTGTTGGATTTCCTTCTTGACCAGTAACCCTCTGGCTACTGACTACACATTTGCTGTTTTTCCAGCCATATCTTATTAAACTCATGTAGTATAATTTCCTATAACATAAGCTTGCCATTGGATATAAAGTAATATTGTGAAATACACTACATTGTGAAAAATTGGACTTTTTAAAAGATATTTAAAAGGCTTTTTGATTTTCAATCCCAATTACAGTATGTTTCTCAATAGCTTTCAGCTCAGTTGTGCTACACACAGCTATATTTTGACATTTTAAAAGTGGTTGAAAAACAGAAAATTGGTTGAAAAATCTTTAACCTCAAATTTTCTTTGTGGCCATTTGTATTTCTTAACTCAACAAAATAAACAGCAAAGAAAATGGTTTTATTTTCCATTAAAAATATTAAGACCTCTTTAAAATTTAACCTTTTAAAGCTTGTTTTTGAACATATATCTTAAATTTGGTTTAATGGATTTTTCTTACCCTAATGATAAATAGTTTTTGTCTTGTTTTAAGCATAAAATGTTACAAAATGTAGTCACTTTTAGTCATTTTTTTATCGATATCTTTGGATACATTAGGATACATTAAATTGATCGGAAGTAACAGTAAAGACATTCATAATGTTTAAAAAGATATCTATTTCAAATACAATCAAATATGTTTCCACTAAAGTATTAAGTTACACATCTGTTTTCAACACTGATAATAAGAAATGTTTCATGAGCAGCAAATCAGCATATTAGAATGATTTCTGAAGTATCATGTGACACTGAAGACTGGAGTAATGACTGCTGAAAATTCAGCTTTGCATCACAGAAATAAATGACATTTTAAAATACATTATTATAAAAAACAGTTATTTTAAATTGTAATAATATTTTACAATATTACTGTTTTTATTTTTGATCAAATAAATCAGCCTTGGTGAGCATAAGAGACTTCTTTTAAAAACATTAAAAAACCTTACTAACCGTAAACTTTTGAACTCACTTGTTGCAAGAATGCAAATATCTCTTTAATGCAAATATCTAATCAATCACATTGCACCTCTTTTGTCAATTAATCAGTATCTCCCTTCTTTATATCACAGCTCTGATCCCAAGGCCTCAACTAACAGCTGTGGCTCCATACCATAACTTTGATGTGACTCCTGTGGAAACAGTTTCAACAAACAGAGTGTGCCAGTGAAGGGAGTAAATCACCAGCCAGAGCAAGTTGGGGGCCATACGTCAGAGCCGCAAATTTCCAGTTTACAGCTTACAGCCGCAAGGATAAATCTGTGGAGGCATGGCAACCGAAGCAACTCGCTATGCTAAAACAGGAGGGAGAATGCTGCCAGCAATCTCAAAATACCTTGTAAGATTTCTTCACAGGCTCTGTTGCTCTGAGAAGCCTCATTTCATGCAAGATTAGAGTAGTCACACATTTCTATACACACATGCAAGCGCACAATGGTATACGCACATTTATCACATTGATCCTGATGGGGGAAAGGTCTCTTTTCTCTTTGTGAGCGTCGTCTTGTAAACACGTCTCCTGTGGAGAAATGTTAAAGAGTCAGCGGGTGGAAAACAAAGCCAATGCAAAAGCATGTAAAACAAATTTAAGGAGCAGAAAAAAGGAGAAATAGACAGGAAAAGATGCCAGGATCAAGGCAGTGAAATTGAAATAGGCCGCTATGGAAAACGAATTTTAAAAATCTGTTTTTCAGTTGATGCTGACTGTTGTTTCACTGAAGCCCATTATATGGCTGGAATGGATCATCTACCTCACTTAAATAGAATTATCAGTAAGAACCAAAATTACCTTAATTGAACAGAATTACTGATAATTAGGCCAGTCTGTGTCTTCATCATCTATTATGACTCTAAGGCTCCAGTTAACAATGTTCTCCATCCACATCTAAGACTCAACGAACCCTGAACAGCGTTATTTTATTATTTATTTTTACATTTAAATTTTTGTTATTTTATTATGTGCTTTTGTCTTTTGTGTTAATGAATTCTATTTTCTTTCCTTTTTTAACTTCAGTTTTAGTTTCAATAATTTTATTGATTAAATTTATTTTAGTTATTTGCCAAGGCAAAATTTCTGTTTACATTTTTTTTGGTCAGATATTTTGTTTTATTTGAGCTTTATTTCAGTGACATTTTAGTTGTTTTAGTTAACAATGATAACAGTAACCCTCTAACTATTTGAACATTGGTACGGTCTCTTTGTTTTGCCGTACACTTAAATTATAAGTGCAAAGATAAGTCTATAAATTCCAGGGCATTTTTTAAAATAACACTGGACCCCAGTGACTTTCTTTGTACTGACAAAAAAAAAAAAAAAAACATTTAAAAAAATATCTTCTTTTTTGTCTCACAGAAAAGAAAAAGTCACACGAGTTTGGAATGACATGAGGTGAGTAAATGATACATTTCATTTTAAAGTAAATTATTGTTGATTGTTTCATTTAAAATATGAACAGTACAAAATCACCCAGTTATGCAAATCAATGTACAGCTCATATATGCAAGTCTGTGCTTGGATTTCATTTTCTTTATTCAAATTAGATAGAATGGGGAAAAGAGTCTTTTTAACAGGAAGAAATTATTCAGGGCAGCCTACAAAGCATTTTCTCCATATCAAATTTTGCTCCAGTTAGCTGGAACTAAATCTTGCAATAAAATTCCTAGGGTGCATAGCCGAATGGCTTTGCTGGAACTTTTCCAAAGACCTGATTGTGCATCTCACTTTCAAAAGAAGGCAATGATACAAAGGCTCTATCTGCTGATCGGGAGAGTTGTTTCACTGAATAAAACAACCAAGTAATGTTTCCTAACAAAGACAGACCAAGTTCCAAGCTTCTTTGAATTTAAGTGAAATGTAATACAGAGTTTCGACCCAAGATTGGCTGCTAATGATCCAAGTTGGAGCTTAGATATGTTTATATTACTTACCACCGGTAACTGATACTTCTAGTGATTATGCACTGTTATTGGTGGATTATGTGTGTTTTAAGTAGAGTAGAGTAGAGAATCCAAAACAGTTTGAGGAGATTATGTGTGGATGTGAAATGTGAGAATATCTACTCTTACCGCAGATAGTGGTGCGGATGCTGGCTGAACTTCACCACTGCCTTGACGGAAGGTGATTCTCTTCCGCCTCCTTCTGAGAAAGATGTAGATGCGCACATAGACCAGAAGGGTCACCACGAATGGCAAGTAAAACGACACCACAGAGGAGTAGATAACAAAATCAGGATTTGAAATCGAGCACACTGCAGGGTCATCTGCAAAAAACAAACACGCATATTCATCATACTTTGCAGTAGATACATTTCACCAGTCTTGTGAATCTTTTGTTTGCTGTAATAAAGCTAGTAAAATATTCCATTGTGTGACATAAAGTAATTAAGATTGAAAATCACAGATATGAAGTAATAAGTCAGTGTGGATGTATGTTTTGATGCCAGCTGTGTTGGAAGTATAATCAATACTCTTATCAGCAGTATGCGATGTATAAAATTGTTTCTGCGGCAGCATAATTAGACCCTCAAAGTCCTTCTCTCCCATCTGCAGTACATGCAGCCAAAGCAGAACAAATCGCATGCATATCTAGGAGGCTTGTGTGTGTGTGTGAGAGAGATGACATTCATTATATCTCACCGTGAAACTAATTAACTGATTACTCTAATTAAATGGATGGTTAATTTCCTCGCAACCTAATTTATTGACATCTGATGGAAGCTCACTGAAAGCTATAGCTATAAAATTAGCCCTCAAGATAAATATTCTAGTGCTTTATTGTATTTTGAAAATACATGGTTGTGGAAGCTACTTGTAGATTATGAAACTATACATCATGTAAAGTAGTTGACTCACAGTCAAGCTACCCTTATGATAGATGGTTATAGATATACTAAAAACTACTAAAGTTGCTAACTACATTAAAGCTTAAAAACGAATGACCTTAAAGCTTAAAACGACTCCCTTCCAACAAGGGAGAGGGGACCCGATTTCTCAATTAACTGTTTGCATGTACCTCATGCATTTGAATTTTATAGTCTCTCTTTTCTAAGAAAATTGACAAAAATAATGATGACTTACTGTACAACACAGATTTTTGTCCAATCAAATGCTCTCTAGAATGAGACTGTCCCGCCCCCAATACCACCTACAGTGGTACACCTACTGTACAGGTGATGTAATTCATTTTTAATTCTTTTTTTTTTTTTTTGGCACAAAACAATGGGGATCTCAACAGCATTAACCCGAAACAGTTGTAACAACAGGATTGAACTAAATATTTTGCTACAAAAAAAGTTGCCTCACAATAACTATGCACGGTCTGAGCTGAATTCCAGATTCACTGTCCTGCTATTAAAGCCTTGCTGCTTTTGTTTATTTTTTATAGTTTTTTTTTTTTTTTGGCACAAAACAATGAGGATCTCAACAGCATTAACCCGAAACAGTTGTAACAACAGGATTGAACTAAATATTTTGCTACAAAAAAAGTTGCCTCACAATAACTATGCACGGTCTGAGCTGAATTCCAGATTCACTGTCCTGCTATTAAAGCCTTGCTGCTTTTGATCTCAACAAATTAGAATATGGTGACATGCCAATCAGCTAATCAACTCAAAACACCTGCAAAGGTTGCTGAATATTGTACCCTAATTGAAGTAGCTGTTTTGTAGGATCATGATTTTGCATACCACTGCATGAATGACTGCCTGACACATAATATATTATTATTATATTTATGATAAACAGTCAAATGATTAACTAGTTGCTATGAAAACAGGTGCCATCAGTTGTCTTCTTATGAATGACTTGTTTGTCATTGAGTCAGTGTTGCTGATGCAAAGTAGGCCCTTCGTTACCAAACACCAAGTAACTAAATTAGGATACAATTATGAGTCATTCGCAAACTGTTAAACATTAAACTGTTGGTTACCTTTAACCTAACCTTCATCTGGGAGATCACAGGGATATGTGAATATTTGATCTGTTAACTGGTTGCATATGTCAGATTTATTGCATGACTCGGGCAGAGAAAAGCTGTTACTATCAAACATTGTTTACTTAATCATCTGAGTCGATAGATCAAATAGGCCAATTGATGGAAGGTTTGCGAAGAAATTCATGCTCCCTTGTAAAAGTATTTTTTAGTAATTTTAAAATACAAAAATACAGTAGTTTATTTTGATACATGGTGTGGCTGCTGTAGTTTATTTTGATACACTTAAAATTGGTTGCATATGTCAGATTTATTGCATGACTCGGGCAGAGAAATGCTGTTACTATCAAACATTGTTTACTTAATCATCGATAGATCAAATAGGCCAATTGATGGAAGGTTTGCGAAGAAATTCATGCTCCCTTGTAAAAGTATTTTTTAGTAATTTTAAAATACAAAAATACAGTAGTTTATTTTGATACATGGTGTGGCTGCTGTATTTTGTAGTTTATTTTCATACAATTAAAATTAAGGTATTTGCTATTTTATTTTAAAATACATTTTGATGTATCTTTGTCCAACCCTGGTTATTTGCATGTATTTGCATTTTATTTAGTCAAGTCAAGTCACCTTTTATTTATATAGCGCTTTTAACAATACAGATTGTGTCAAAGCAACTGTACTGCATTTATTAGGAAAATAGTGTGTCAATAATGCAAAATGACAATAGTAAAATGAGAACACCTATGACCTGTTTTTGAGTCACAACCCACCAGAAACACTATACAGAAGCTCACCTGTAGTGTTGAATCCAAACAGTAGGGGGCAGGAGACTGCAAAGGCGAGGACCCAAACTGTGGCAATCATGACTGAAACCCTCTTGCGGGAGCTGTGGGTGGTGTTGTACAGCACTGGCATCACCACAGCCATATACCTTTACAGACGCAAGAATTAATCTCAGGAGAAATGGGAATACTGATCAGACAAAGGTCACACTCACTGAAGCATGAAAAGTTATGAGATTAAACAAAATTTTTAAATGACCCCACAAAATAATTTTTGAATATACCACCCGTTCTGATATGAAAAAAAAAGATCAAACCCAATTTCAGATAAGCTTTCACTACAAAGCCTTTTTCAGCATCTGCCATGAAGCGTTAAACAGAAAATATCTGATTAAAAATGAATACGTCTAATGAATGCCAGGGTACTGAAAGTGAATTTGCAACATCTATATGTCGAAAAGGGATTAATTATCCTCGACCCTTTCAACAGGATGATACAAATGCAATTGTATTAGCTTTTCATGAGCGGTTTTTACATCTGCAGCACACTACTCTTACAAGTACAGAATACTACAGAGGAAAGGCCAGCCTGAAAGGCATAATCAACCTAATTATGTTTTTTTCTCTCCCCCGGCTGAATATTTCCCTGCACATACATTTTTGTCTACTGAATCGTTTTCTCTCAGCCCTTCTGTTTCGTCCTTTATGATCAGCATCTCACCCTTGCCATTCTCCAACTAATTAAACTTCTATATGTTTTCACACTCATGCCATGCAATCAAAATTAAAGCAAGGACCCCTCCCAGCTCTATGCATGAAGGTGTTAATGATGCACCTGTCATTTGCTGATTACCATAATAAAGGAATATTTTGGGTTCAGTAAAACTAATTCAACAGCATTTTTGGCATAATGTTGATTACCACAAAAATTGTTTTGACTCATCCCTTGTTTTATAAAAAAAAAAAAAAGTAAAGATACCGTAAAAGTGCTGTCATATCATTGATCAGGGAATTTTTGTGAGCGAAATCCAGCCATTTCAATAGGAATCCATGCAAACAGGAAGTTCGCATCAGTGCAAACGTTTTCCCCACACAGATTTTCGCAACCGGTTCAGTTCAGAATTTATCACAGCCGGTTTGAAAGAGACATCTGTGTGAGCAGTGTTTCATACATCTCTACACTATTGACAATTGTCACACTTCTCGGGAGGCAAGGAGCAAGGAACGAGGAAACACGGAGATAACTTCAATTCATGGTCTTTAATGATCACATGGAGAACGTAGGAGACACTGGAACACAAGGAATGACGTTTGAGGACCGACCAACACTAACTGAAAGGACTGGGGCTTTTAAACACTGGGTGATTGGGAAAACACAGGTGCAAGAAATGACTAATTAAAGGGAACACGGCACACCTGGGGAGGGAAAACACAACACAAAGAGTCCAGGGGCAGAGCGCGTCGTCCGGATAGCTGGTGATGTTCGCGACTAACAGGAACAGTTTGGTATGGTCCTCGAGAGCTTGGTCTCCCTGCTCCAGCAGGAGGAGGAGGAATTTGGGGCGAGTGAAGGGATCCATGGGGACACAACGGAAAGAAAAACACTGAGAAAAAAAACAGCAAACAAACGGAGGGGAAAACACAGAAGTTGCTGTTTTGGTCGGTCCTTCTGTCACACTTCTCGGGAGGCAAGGAGAAGGAATGACTAATTAAAGGGAACACGGCACACCTGTGGAGGGAAAACACAACACAAAGAGTCCAGGGGCGTGACAACAATAGAGCTTAGAATTTTTTTTTTCTTCAAAATTTGGCTAATGTGACCATACCATAAGACACTTACAATGGAACTGAATGTTTTTTTTGTTTTTTTAAAGAAAAGCAAGTGGACATAATTTTTTTGTTTAATTTGCACTCCTAAAAATAGGTAAATTTTTTTTCAGTGATGCTATAGACCTTATGTACCAGAGAAATAAGCGCACAGCCATCTTTAGAATTTTGTTTTTGAATTTCCTTTTTTTGCGGTAGCTCTATAGCATCTCTGTTAAAGAGTTATTAGCTGGTGAAGTAGATTTAACTATTGTAGAGTTAACGAAAGTTATCATGTGCATTCTAATGTTCTAAGCGGGTGTCATAACAAATGTCAGTAGACAGGGAAGATTTTAAAATGAGCGGTCCATTCATAAATTTGCACGACAGAAGGCAATGAATACAGTGCTGAAAAGGGGCGGAGCTACATAAGGTCTATAGAAGAGCCATTTTTGATTCCCTAAAAAGCCTTTCAGTGAACAGTTCTTAAAAAAACCACAAACAATGAAGTAGACATTTATTAATACCTCCATACCTGTCGATGCTGATGGCACACAGGTTGAGTATGCTTGCAGTGCACATCATCACATCCAAGGTCACAAACACGTTGCAATACAAGCGACTGAAGAGCCAAGCCCCGCCGACCACCTGCATAGGTACAACAGTGTCATATTAAGGGACTAAATGCACAAAAAATTTAAAGGAAATGGACGAAAACGGTCTAACTGAGTGACTTATTTCTAGCCCCACTGCCTCACTGATATGGTTTCTCCACTGTAAGGAAGGAGAGAACTCTTTTTGAGAGTCCCACCTTTTATCCCACACTCTCTTTGAGAGGGCCTACAACAATAACGCCCATTCGAGTGGCAAGGGAGGTGTAAGAAGGCTCCGGCAGAGATGAATGAACTGCATGCTCCTGAATCAGACTGCTAGGTGTAGTGCATCATGACAGGAAGATCTTCTTTTCTGGCACTAATCAAGAGCAGCACAATGCCTCCTGCAGCTATTCAAGAGATGTGCAGCCAAATTTAACCGAGTAGGAAGACTGTCTCTGAATGAAGGTTTTAACCATTACCACCAAAACCACAGAAGATTGAAGGAAATTTGAAATTACGCAGTAAAAATTATACTGTAGTTGTAATTTATTGCATTCAGGTTGATTAAGACATGTTATATAATATTTTTACATTTTAATATAACAATAATATGATTTAAGATTTTTAACCAGGTGTAAACATTTGTAATTAATTTAACATTTAATGTTAAAATATTTTTAAGTTTATAGGGTCAAAACGTTTTACCATATAAATCAAGTGCTATATGAATTAAGCTTTCAAATGATACATAATTTATGATGATTACTAAAATATGTGATGGGGGGGGGAAAAAGAGCACCAAGCGTCCCACAGGTGGGACGGTGACAGTTAAAGGATTAAAAACTGCTGTTAGTCTAAAGAATTGAATCCTTAACTAAAGAGAAAGGTAATTATTGATCATTTAGAGGACACTGAATGAAGTATGACTTGTGCACCATTATCTGCTGCTCTTCAGTCTATTAGCTTTCAAATAGAGTGCTGCAGGGATGACGTCAAAACCCGGAAGACTAATTCACCTTGGTTCCCTCTAGATGGGGTTTTACAGGTTATGAGTAAAATAAAATCTGTGGTAACCATAACTTGCTGATACTTGAACATTTTGTTTTACAGCGTAAACAGCAGACACTCAAACCCCAATCGTGACTGCTTGTAATTGGATCACCGAAAACACATCTAAATATAAGGCCTAAAATAACACTAACTTGACTTTTTTTCTGTAGCCTGACAGTAATTCAGTTGTTTTTAAAGTACAGTAAATTTTTTTAATCGATCTGTGTGATAAACACTACATCAATGTTTTTAATGTATAAGCTCAGGGAGTAATCAAATGTGCTCATCTAAACTGTCCTTACTTTCTCTCTCATTCTGTATTTAGAATCTGAAATTCTGATTCAGTCCAAAGAATCGGTTCATCCTAAATGGCACTCTGATTCATATGCAAAGTTGTAAGTCTGGTTCATTCTAGTGAATCGGCTCATATCTCATATATAACGCTGCAAAGTCCAATTCATTCTTGTGAATCGGTTTGTTCGGATGCTTCATGTAAATGAACATATTAAAAAACGATTCACTGATTTGAGTTCCTGTATATGTTTTTGTAAACACACTTCTGTAAATTAGAATGTTTTTGATGTATTAAGTATAAATGTGCCTGTTTAAGACTGACACTATTCCAAATCACCCAAAAATGGGTTTTTGCAATGATGCCACAGAAGAACCATTTTTGGTTCCCAAAGAATCTTTCAGTCCTAAAAGAACCATTTTGTACTTAGTCTGAAGAACATTTTAATCATCTAAAGACCTTTTTCCACTATAAAGAAGCTTTTGTCCAATGGAAAGTTTTTATGAATTTTAAAAGCTCTTCATGGAACCGTCAATGCCAATAAGGAACCTTATTTTTTAGGACTGTATAGTAATAGTTGAAAATACAGAAACACTCTGAACTATTGGTTACTGTAGGTTCTTGTGTACTCACTTCCAAATAGACCACCCAAGGCATGACCAATGAGGCAACCAAGAGATCAGCTACGGCCAAGCTGACCACCAGGTAGTTGGTGGTGGTCTGGAGAGCTTTCTCTCGAAGCACAGCAATACACACCAGAACATTCCCAAAGACAATAGCCAGGATGAGTATGGAATAGAGCATGGCATAGTAATTCCTCTTCACTTCTTCAATTCCTGATATCAGGCTGTAGTTTCCCCCAGGGGTGAGAGAATGTTCTGAGTCATTCCACTGCCATTCACTGCTGCTAAACATTTCCATGAGTGTGAAAGATCTGGGGAGAGAGAAGAGTTTTTGACTTTGGGGGATCAAAACACAGACATCAATGGAAACCAGACGTCTTGACAACATATATTGTAGCATCTCTAGTGTGTCTGAAATCTTGTTTATATGCTAACGTCCCTGGATGTTATATTCTGCAAAGAGACTCAGAAAATACTTGACTTGCTTGAGATATGTCAAGTGTTTGGTGACTTCAGATGACTTTTTCTGATTCATAGTGCAGCTTTTATATCTTTGAAAATTCTATTCAGCAATAAAAATAAGTTATCATAAAATCTATTTTGCGAAGGCTCATTTGGTGATCCATGCTTGATTTGTCTCCTCCAGTCCATTTTATGCAACCCTTTACATTGGATTATAATAGATTAATATGAGATGCATACAGCTCCAATAATCAAATTATAATTCATTCATCTCAAAGTTTAACTAAATAACATAAATCTTTAACATGGATGATAACTGATTTTCTCAAATGCACTGCAGATCAAAGAGTTGACATTTTGTTTCCCCAGTGCTGATATAAAGTCACTCATTGATGCCACAAAAATATATATAATAAAAAAATATATAATAAATAAAAATGTTATAATAATATATATAATAAAATAAAATATATAATAAAATAAAATGCTGGTGATATGGTGATAATCTGCACAAATGCGCCCTGAAAGCCAGTGTGAATGCATGCATTTATCGATTATTATTCTATGCTTCATTCAAGCAGCATATTAAACTATTTACAATGTGTCTACCTGTTATGCTTCTCCAGCGTAGAACCGAAACAGAACCACATCTGAATGCACTTTCTCTGAGATGAAAGTTATCGGTCCAGTAGCTCTTGGCGCGAGCCGTTGGTGCTGAGAAAGGGACTCCATCCTTACCGCGCGCCGGCCGAGCATAGCGTATGTGATTAATGCATAGTTCCAAAAATACGTCCACACGATGCCTTTCTGCATTGAATAACTCCGTGCAGGCAGTACGCAAATGGTTTCGCACAGACCTTGATTCGCCCGGGTGATTAACGTTACAGCCGTGAGACGAGCTTAACTCCGTTTCCAAGAGGTCTGTTACGCACGAAGCGTCTTTGCTCTCATTAGTTCAGTGCGTAATGATAGATCAAATATTGTGTGAGGTAAATCCAAGTAGGTGATAGAATAAAATAACTTCTCAAATAGCCCAATTATAAATCATGTCATAGCTCTAAAGGTATTCGCGTCCCGCTGGCGTTTTCGAACGATATGTCTACACTGTTCCCACTCATGCTGTGATCACTAACGGCTGTCTGAAAATAGCTGGTACCTGCGACATACCCAGCGGACCTGTTAACAGCACAAGAGCCACAAGAAGTTGACCTGATAATAGCACGTTAAAATGCATGTCTTATTGAGTGATTGGGGGTATTGGACCGGGGCTAGTTGTCACGCCTTTTACTATGGTGAATATTTCTTTCTTTATTATTGAAAGTCAGTTTCTATATAGGCACACTTGAAGTGCCTTGGCTAATAAACATTTCCATATAATAAACGTATTACCTTGGAAAAATGATAGCCTACTGTTCATTGAAACACGCTGCCCCAATAGCGGGGCATGTTGTCATCCAATATGGGGTAATTTTTTGTCGCAATAGAAGCTGGGCTGCCATTAACCCGTCTATTAGGTCAGAGAAATATCTTATAAACATACATTTAAATGTATTAATCTCAAAATAAAGTTATTTGTCACAATGGGACTTGCAATTAACCTGTCTGTAAATGACAAATTATATATAAAATGTCAAATAAACTGTATAGAAATACAGAAATAATATAATTGGATAACAGTAAAATGTTAAAGGTTACTACATATGTAAAATATCAAACCATTGTTTTGGGGGAATGTATAACATTTCAAACACATGATAACTTCCAATAAAATCTCCAATAAAAATGTGACAACTTGCCCCATACCTGACATTTTTGAAAAATATACTTGTCCTGCTAACAGAGCAATGATATTTTACAACTCTTAAGTTAAAATTCTTAGTTGACTAAAATAATTTTTGTTAACACTTTACAATACAGTCCCATTGGTTATCATTAGTGCACTAACTAAAATTAACTATCAATGAGCAATTCATTTGTTACATATTTATAATCCTTTGTTAACTTTAGTCAACTGTGAATTGTTAGTTCATGTCTGCCCAGGTCAGTTAAATAATGTTAACAGATACAACTTTTGATTTGAATCATGTATTAGTAAATTATGAATTTAACATGAAGATTAATAAATGCTTATATTTTATAACTAATGTTTTTTTCAAAGTTTTTCAACTTGGTGTTTGAACCAACATACAAATCCACTGCTAGAGAAAACTCATTTGTCTAATCTGATTTTTGAGATACATTGCCTTGTGACAACTTGCCCCGGTTTCTCTCATACGGGTGAGATATGAGGTCAGAAATATCAGAAACAAGAGCAAACGAGGGACTATAAAGTGAAATAGAAATTTGGAATATGGAGAAAAAATGACAGCAAATAAACACCCCGGGCATATTTAGGTCCCCTGTGATAAACAAAGAAATTAGTTTTGGGTTTTTTATTTTACAAACCAGCTCAGAGATGTGGACCCCATTATAGCTGGGGTGAAAGTGACATGGTCACATTTATCATAGTCTGTTCTCATCATTCAGAGAACAAGGCCCAGGCTCAGACGAGACAGCTAGCGTGTGCCAAATCCAATACCTGCAAAGCTACTGCTTACATCTGATGGACTATATAGGCTACGGTCTATAATTCCACATTAACAGCGCTATATAAATTGACACTCAAATAATTCTCTCCAAGATGGATGAAGGAAGGTCTGTTGATTTGATTGCATTCCAATGAAAAATGTGCCAGCCTTGATCTGTGTTCAGTATCAGTCTGACAGCTATTTACTAAGGTGCAGCCGACCACATCCAAACAGGCAGCAGTGAAATGAGCATCCGAGCACCTGTGACCGTGTATCGCTGCTTGCTGGCCATAAAACGCTCCCTTATTTTGCCTAATTGCATTACTGCCACCTAGTGGTAATAACGCAATGCAGAAGGACAAGCTAAATATGCACTGATGAATTAATCACTATCCAGATTCCAGTGCCTTTGTAACAATAATTTAATGAAGCACATTTGTAAGCATATACACACATTGGGTTTTACAGCTCAGTGCTTTTTAATATATTTTTAAATTTATTTATCTGATTTAATTTGAAGGAGCAATTATTTCAAATATCTATCTGAAATAAATTAATTCTATTATGATTAATATTATAATAATTGATGAGTCATTAAAACTATATTAATAATGACTCCACTACACTAAGTCATTCAGATTCACATCTTTGCAAGTGGCAAAGTATGAAAAAATGGTCAATTTCGCCATTTCGCAAAAAACATTTAATTTGACCTTCTATTTCCAGATTAATGGTCCAGATCAATATGTACTGATGAATTAAGTGCTGTCTTTTAATATGATTTTAATTAAACACATTTGTAAATAAATTTGTAAATTTGATCTTATATTAGATTAATGGTCCAGATCAATATTCAGAATTAATCACTGTCCCAGAGCCTTTTAAAAATATTTTAATGAACCACATTTGTAAATATATATTCACATCGGTTTTTACAGTCCAGTATCTTTTTTAAGAAATAGTTTGATCCGTCTGGTTCAATCTGAAGTAGCAATTTCTAAGTATTTATCTGAAATAGGTTTGCTCCATCAATTTTCTAAAAATCAACTTAATCAAATATTATTAATATCATATTAGTAATTAGTCATTAAACGATATCAATATTGACTCTAATACACTAGTAATTCATATTCACATCTTAATGAAATTCACATCTTAATGAAATATGTTTCATATATAATAATTGATGAGTCATTGTAATAATGACGCAGATTCACATTTTTGTAAACAGCAAAACGAGCAACTTTCTTCAGTTTCAACTGTCAATATTTAATTTTATCTTCTATTTCCAGATTTTTGGTCCAGATTAATATGACTGTTGCAGTGACGTGAAGTTCATTTAAAATGTTGCTCAGTAAGTCCTGTTACTTCTTCTCACGCTGTTCCCAATCAATGTATCCGCCTGCATAATGCCGTGCCCTGAAAAAAAACAAAGAAAACAAGTAGTGCCTCTAACAACAAAGAATATTTAATTAATTGGATCATCCACATAATATGAGTTCTGGGCTTATAATGAGATCAGTGTGTGTGTTTTCAGTAGCCTACTTAGAGAATCCCAGACGATGAGCGATTTCAAGAGCAGTCAGACTCCTTTTTCCGCTTCGGCAATGGAAAACTATGTTATCATCTTCCTTTTCAGGGGCTTTCACCCCAAACTGCAGTTGAAACTGTTGTGGTGGGAGTTTCAGTGACTCCTCAAGCTGTCCCACTGACAGACAAATAAAAAAAACGGAGAGTGAGTGTGGATACAGAAACAAGAAACACTTCTACTGATTCTTCACTTCAGTAGTGACTTACAAGGAATGTTGACAGAATCAGGAATCCGTCCACCCTGGAATTCATCTGGATTCCTGACATCAAATAGCTGCACGCTGTGATTGGCCAGCATGGCTTTGAGCTGTTCGTATGTCACAGCTGACACTGAAAATGTGAAAATCAACCAAAGACTTATTTGAAATGATACCACTGCAAGATCAGAGCTGATATTCTATTATTGGCAAATAAAGTTCATTAATTAATACCAGTAAAAATCATGCAACATAAAAACAGCATTTTACTAAAAATCCTGCTAATGGTTAGTAGACACATAAAGGCTGTGTGTTTGGTTAGTGGGATAGGCTACAAATGATGGGTCAAACAATTGTTTTGTTTAAATAAGCAGAAACAAAACAATTGCTAAGTGGTTTAGTCAGGACAATTAACCGCACTTTAAAACACGAAGCAGTCAATAAATAAATATATTCAATAAATAATTCACTTAAAAGATTGCTATGTGTTTTTATGAATATCATGGTTAATTATCAAGTAGAGATTATTGGGAACGGGACCAAAGTCCAGAGTTCCTATATAATAAATGGCCCTTACTGACACTATAAATATGGCCCTATACCTGACATTACAGACTTCACTAAAATATGACTCTTTATCTTTTATATGTTAATAAATGGATCCTTTCAATATAGCATTTTGACTTGATTTATAAACAAAATGACAAATAAATAAAATGACAATGAATGAATGAATAAATAAGTCAATATTCTCAACAGTGGTATTTCTGTATTATAACTATGTATAAATATGAGTAATATTCTTTTACCCCACCCCTCCTCTAAATCAAACAAACAAACAAATAAAAGAAATGACAATGAATGACTGAATTAATGAATTCACTTAAAAGATTGCATACTTTGATGTATGTTTTTGTGAATATCTCTGTAATTTATCAAGTAGAAATAATTGGGAATTGGACCAAAGTCCAAAGTTCCTGTATAACACAAGCCTTTCCCTGACATAGCAGACTTTACTAAAATAGTTCTCTTTATTTATATATATATATATATATATATATATGTTAATAAATGGTTCCTTTCAGCATAGCTTTTGACTGATATTATAAGTCACTTATATTTGACTTACACTTATAAATAAAATGCAAAATAAATAAAATAGCAATGAATGAATGAATGAATAAATAAATAAAAAGCCAGTAAATAGACATATAGGCTACATACATGCATACAAACAAACAATAAATTAATTAATTTACTTCAAAGATTGCATATTTTGATTTGTGTTTTTCGTGAATATCGTGGTTATTTATCAAGTAGAGATAATTGGGAATTGGACCAAAAAGTCTCAAATTCCTGTATAATAAATCACCCTTTACCTGACATTGCAGACTTCACTGAAATACGGCCTTTAAAAGGTATATTGTCTTGCAAAAGATGATCAATTTTATCTGCAACAATTAAATCCACTTATTTTGAGAGGATGTAAGTGCTTCTTCTACCAGCAGCTCTACCTGAATCAGGTTGTCCGTTAATGTGATTGACGGTGGAAGTCTTCAGTCCACATGCTGAGATAACTCGACCGTGATAAACCGGTTTATTGAGTGTAAGCACGCACAAACGACGTAAAACCTGAAAAGATGCCATCATTAGTGCAGTCACAATGACAGTGCATATGAAAAGTCGGTCTGTCTAGCTGTCTAGTAGGCTAGCTACCGGTAAAGAACAACTGGAGGATATATCGATATTTTCGGGAAGGATGAGACGATATGAGGGTACTTTTTACCTTGAAATTAAATAGACCTAAATCTGATGTGATGTCTACAATCCTACAGCGTTAAGGGAATTATGAGATAAAACAGCAGTGTTGCGCTTCGCATTATTTCATTCAGGTTGCCAAATCCCTATTATTGTTGATTGTTAGTTTTCCAAAAATGTGTTATATAAAAAATCGAAAGTATAAAACTTTACATGGTTAAACTCTATATTGTACTAAATCTTTTAATATATGTTAATGAATACTTCATTTAAATATAGTTTTACTTTATTTTAGACTTTCTGTATATCTTTTGTTGAAACTATTATAATTATAGGCTATAAAATATGTGTAGTGTATTTTAAAGAGAAACACTCAACGCATGACACAGTGCAGCGAAGAAGACTAAACCTCGTTACCCAGTGTTGCCAGATCTTGCTGGAAAAACACCTGCTTGGAAAAATAAAAAAAATAAAAAAAGACCTAGTCAACCATAGTGATACACACACACACGTCTCTCTCAATGTATAATCTTCTCTTTCTCTTGTGCATTTATGCATCATTTGGGCATGGGACTAAAGAAGAAACAAGTTTAAATCGAGTAATAATAATTGTATCATTTAGAGTGCATAACATATGCGAAGAGCAGGTCAGCATACGTTTTGTAGGGCTACATTTATTTATTTATTTATTTAGTCATTTAGCAGACGCTTTTATCCAAAGCGACTTACAAATGAGGACAACAGAAACAATCAATTGTAGTATTAAAACAACTAAAAACAGATCCAAAACTAAAAGCTAAAACGTTATAAATACTACTTATACATACTTTAAAAATAAAGAAATTAAATAAAAATGACAAATGAATACAACAAAATTTCAAAACTTAACATTTAAAAGAAAAACAAAAAAATAAAGCTAAAAACAATTCAAAATAGTAAAGAACAAAAGGTATAAGAGTATAATAATGATTCTAACATAACACTAAGCCAAACACCAAAAAAAACTTACATAGTAAGAAATGGTTATAAAAACTGAAACAGAAGTGAAACAAGTAGTAGGCTACATAAGCACAAAATGACTCTGCACCCCGCGACTGCCCATATTTATAAGCTCCTTTATTTAAAAAAGACCACTTTATTATGAAAAGTGGACATGTCAACACTGTTCGTTATACTAAACTGGCAACACCGAGAACCAGACATGCGCTTCGCACACGATGTTCTCTCCCAGTGCGCATGCGCAGTATCACTATACCGGCGGAGGCTGAACGGTAGCAGCTTAAACGACGCAGGGATCAACGAGACCGTTTTGACAGGTTAGTGCGCCAGTGTGGGTTATTTGTGTTTGAATGCTTTTATACAATCTATATGATGCTAGATTCAAAAGATAAAAATGTTAAAACATAATTATAAGCTAGCAGTCGGACAACCTTGTTGGGTGGGTTAGCAGGGGAGCTAACAGGCTGCTGCGCAGATCTGGGAGGGGGAGGCGAGTCTGGCGTTAAGACGATATTACCAACAAACCTGCTCTTCAGTCGATGATCACTACCATGTGAGGAGCTAAAATGACATTTTATTGACTTAAATCGATCGTATCCGGTTCTTAGGCGCTATGTACGGTTGGATTGGTTTGTTTAGCGCGGTGTTTTTTGGTGGAGATGGTTGGATGGGTCTCTCTCTCCCCTTCACTGCGGGCTGAAGCGCCACTGCCCATGAGAAGAGGGTTAGAGACACACTGACAGATCCAGTCTGGTTCTGTTTCTTACTAATATCTTCATATTCTTTTGTCATTTAAGGGAAAATACCACAGGTGAATAGAGTAAAAATTGTAACTAATCGATGTCACCGTACTTCCCCAGTTGGTTAATCACAGTACATTAAAACAATGATTTTGTGTTTTTGAAATATTATGCTCGAAATATTATGCTAAGTGACAGACGAGGTCGTATGAGTAGGTTACAGCTCAGACTGCATTAGTATTTTTTTGCTTCTGTCAGATTAGTTTTGTCACAAATGACGGATGTGCATGCTTATCTGGCATTATGATTGGTGTACGTTATGTGGCCACTGCTGATGGAAACATGATATTAAATGATCGTTCAAAGCCTGTCATCTAGCTGAGATCAAGCAACTATTTTAATGAGTCTTGGTGATTCCTCTTTTGCTCATCTTGCTTTGATCATGTCTTTCCAGCAGGCAACATCATGAGTCAGGGGAAGGACAATGCACGTCTCAAAAGCTATAAAAACAAATCGCTCAACACAGATGAGATGAGGAGGAGGAGGGAGGAAGAAGGCCTGCAACTTCGCAAACAAAAGAAAGATGAACAAGTAAGAGAGCTGGAGTGGCTTTGTGGATCTTTGCTTTGTATTTTGTTATTGTACTCTAGGTAGTGTTTTGTTTTATAAATTTTTTTTAAAGATAAGTGTATATATATCTGTAGCATCATTACTCCATGTATTTACTGTCACATTTGATCAATTTGAAAAATATTACTAACCCCAAACATTTGAACGGTAATATGTATATTTATCTGTTTGTTGTTTATTAATATTTGTTTATATATTTATTTTAATTTTGTGAAAATGTGAACTACTGCGACAGTAGAAAAATCATCATTACTGAGACCTGCCTTTATAGCAGTGCAGGTTTTAGTTAATAAAGATGTTTTATTGTTTCTACAATGTTACTGTATCAGTAGGGATGTAACGATTCACTCAACTCACGATTCGATTCACGATTTTTATTTTTTTATTTTTTTTTTACAAAATGTGATTTGAAGACAAATTATAAATTAAATGTCCTTTTATTATTGCTTAAACAAAATGGTGCACATTTCTTTGTGAAATTAATATAACACTATAATAATATACTAATATAGCACTTACTTATCATTGCTCTTTTGTTGGTTTTGATTGCTTCCTTTCTGTCGCTGCTGTTTGAATAACTGAGGAAATGTAAGCATTATAATATGTTTTTATTAAATGGCTATCATTAGGGATGTAACGATTCACTCAACTCACGATTCGATTCACGATTTTTATTTATTTATTTTTTTTTTACAAAATGTGATTTGAAGACATTATAAATTAAATGTGTCCTTTTATTATTGCTTAAACAAAATGCTGCACATTTCTTTGTGAAATTGAAATATAACACTATAATAATATACTAATATAGCACTTGCATATTATTGCTCTTTTGTTGGTTTTGATTGCTTCTATTGTCCTCATTTGTAAGTCGCTTTGGATAAAAGCGTCTGCTAAATGACAAAATTTAAATATAATGGAAATGTAAATAACAACACTACATTGAAATTTTAAAACAAGCCCCAAATTAAAATAAATAAGTAACACAAATAAAATAAATATCTTCATATAAACAAAATAAGGCTTTGTCTGTGCTCTTTCCATTTAAAATTAGAGGCAACCACTGCATTTTAATCATGATCCAAACAAAGATGCTGCATACATTAATCGCGATTTGTTTAGCATCTCAACCGATTTGAATAGTCACATATTTGAATCGATTTTCAACCGGCTCGCGGTTAATCGTTACATCCCTTTTCAGACTGGCCAAAATGCTCAAACAAATACAGAATAATGCCTTATTAAAAGCTGCACAATATTTACAGCATTTGAAATAGTCAGCCTGCAAATACCTTACTTCTAGTTGATTCTACAGGAGAAAATATTTTAACAGTAATAAGTAAATGACTCGCTTGCTCCTTCCAAGGAAAGAAATGCAACATTAGGACTGTTATGTGGCACATGTTGGTATTTTTATTGAGCACAGTTTATGTGTTCTTACAGCTGTTCAAGCGCAGAAATGTGGCCACAGCGGAGGAGGATGGAACATTGGAGGATGATGGGATGTTGGACGGTGGATACCTGGAATCACAGGCCAACAATATGGACCAAATCACGGTGAGAGAGATAAAACAATAGTTAATCACAGTCTTTTACTTATTGATGAAAAAAATAGATTATTACTTTTTCTGTCTTTCTATCATTACAGGGAAGTGTTATTTCTGAGGACATGATACAGATGATCTTCTCCAGCTCCCCAGAACAACAGCTCATTGGAACACAGCGCTTCAGAAAGCTCTTATCTAAAGGTGAAAGACCCCGAAGACTGAAATTCAGGCATTTGCATAATCATATTTATGATAAAAGGATGCTAATTCCATCTTTAACCCTCCATTAGAGCCTAATCCCCCTATTGATGAGGTCATTGCCACCCCTGGTGTCGTGGAGCGATTTGTTGAGTTCCTGAAAAGAAGAGAGAACTGCACGCTACAGGTGAGCCTAGTAAGCTGTATCTAAGTGATATCAAAACGAACTATACAGCCTAGAAGCAGAGGAACAGCCTGCAGACGTAGCCCCTAAGTCACAGCAGCGAGACAGTGAGTCATCTGGCACGAATCTCTCCCAGCACATGCTTACACTATTTGAATGTGTATGTTCTGCAAGTCTCCTCGCTATCTTTATCCCCTTGGCTCTGGAATGGTGCACTAGTGAATGCTTTTCTGCAGTATGGTGACAGATGTCCTGTTTCTGTGCAGTTTGAAGCAGCGTGGGTTCTGACTAACATCGCCTCAGGAACATCCCACCAGACGCGGGTGGTCATCCAGGCTGGGGCGGTACCCATTTTCATTGAGATGCTCAGCTCGGATTTCGAGGATGTACAGGAACAGGTAAACATCTCGCTGAAGGGGCACAAATGGACCCAGTTAGGTATAAAAAAATAGGACTAACTTTGTGATTGAAACTGTCTTTTTCCACTGCAGGCGGTGTGGGCTTTAGGCAATATTGCAGGTGACAGCACCGAGTGCAGGGACTATGTTCTGGACTGCAATATTCTACCCTCTCTAGTACAGTAAGTCATGCAACCATTTGTTTTAGAACAACCTTACTGTTGAATAGCTCTAATGATACAGATTCTCATGCCAGGTTATTGGCTAAACAAAATCGTCTGACTATGATGAGGAACGCAGTTTGGGCTCTGTCTAACCTGTGCAGAGGGAAAAACCCACCCCCAGATTTTGCCAAGGTAAAAGTCACCTCCTGTTTCCTTGCAGTTCTGAGCAAATTTTTGTTTACTGGTTTTTACAATACACATTGTTCCAAAGTACCTATACAGAAATGGAAGAGTAGGGATGCACATTATATCTGTACAATATCCGTTAAAGCCTGTTTTTAAAAATTACTTTATATATATTTTGAAACATATTACCATAACTATTAGGTATTTAATTATAACTAATTTCCCCCCCTTTTTACATTTAGATTACCCTTACCATCATCTAACGCTAATTTTAAACACTATTAATGTACGCTGTTGAATATAATTTTTAATGAATATCCATTTTTCATGTTGTACATTATAATGCTGTGAAGCTCAGATTCACTTGTAGCAATTCAAACAGATTGACCTTAGTTTAAAAAAAATTTTTTATACAAAGTAGTTGAGAATTTTAATATCTTAGACCTTAAAATTTAGATTTTATCTTCTTATTTATATCGGACTTGCAACATGACATAATAATGCAAAAAAACAAAACCCGATAATAATAATGCCTTATAACCTACTGTTCAAAAGTTTAGTCATTAAGAATTCTTTTTAATTAATAATTTTATTCAGCAGATTCTTTTATTCAAAGTGACATAAGTGTGTTTTGTACAATAACAGCTAATAGTCATAAGGATTCAGCCACTCTAACGGTAATTTCCACAAATATATTAAGCAGCACAACCGTTTTCAACATTGATAATAATAAGAAATGTTTTTTGAACACCAAGATTACATTTAAAAATATATTACAATGGAAAACATTTTAAATTATACAAATATTTCACAATATATAATGTTTTAACTTTTTTTTTTTATCAAATAAATGCAGCCGTGGTGAACACAAGAGACTTCTTCCTGTGTATTTGTGTAGTGACAGCGGTTGAGGCTCTAGTTGGGAAATCTAAACTTTGCAGGAAGGGGCAACCCACAAACAACAGTTTCACTATTGTAGCTTGGGACACTTGACTAAAGCACATCAATTATTAGCAGCCAGAGGCCTATCTTTACAGTTAGAGTGGCTGAATCCTTATGACTATTAGCTGTTATTGTACAAAACACACTTATGTCACTTTGAATAAAAGAACCTGCTGAATTAGTGTATGCAAATGAGGAGAGCATGATAGATTAAAAGTGCCTGCTAAATGACAAGCAAGCACATAAACAGCCACAGTCATACTTCAGTTCACAAGCCACAAACCTCAATGGTATTGCCGTGGGTAGCATGTACACATCATCATGGTCATGTTTGCTCAAGCTAGAACATGTTATTAATAATTATGCTTAATTACTTAAGTTAATGTTGATTTATAATTTAATGAAAATGTGAATTCATTTTTGTTTATACTACAATGACATGGATTAATTAACATTTTTTTATTAAACCAACATAAATCAACATGAACTTGATAATGAAGTAATTTAATTAAACCTAATTAAGTCACAAGAGTATACACGCCTTTAAACTTAAAGTGAGATTCTAGTTGTATTTGTCTTTTAATGCAGGTGTCGCCGTGTCTCAGCGTTCTGTCCTGGCTGCTCTTTGTGAATGATACCGACATTTTGGCTGATGCATGCTGGGCTCTTTCTTATCTGTCTGATGGTCCCAATGAGAAGATCCAGGCTGTTATTGACTCGGGAGTCTGCCGCAGACTAGTGGAGCTGCTGCTGTAAGACATGAAAAACAGATGGAAAGAATAATGAATAGCTTAAGCCAGTGATTCTCAACTATTATGACTCTGAGGCCCCAATTATTGATGACAAAATTTGAAGCCCCCATGACTCTTCCAGTTGTTTTTGATTTGCTGGATACCAAAAATATTTTAGAGCTTGGCATAACTATACAAATTTATATTCAAATATAGACTGAGTTTTAAGATTTCATACATTTATATGACCTTTCAAGTCTAGAAATCACACTTTTTAAAATTAGGCTACTTCATATATCCATGTTTTCCAAGAATGTAGAAACCCTGGTTCCATAAAGAAAACAATTAGTTGAATTAAAATAAGAAATATCTTGTTTTTTAGTTGTTTTAGCTGATTTTAATGACTACTTCAAATCCTTAGAGTAAGAGTAGTTTTCTGAGGTGATGTTTCCATGTGTTCCAGACATGCAGAATATAAGGTGGTGTCTCCTGCTCTAAGAGCCGTGGGGAACATAGTCACAGGAGATGACCTACAGACTCAGGTGAAACAGCTATTTTCTTTCCTCCTCTGCAGTAATGTTGTAGCTATTACATATTTTGGCCGTAACATCATTTGTTTTCTCATGAACAGGTGATTCTTAACTGCTCTGCCCTGCAAAGTCTTCTTCACCTGCTGAGTAGCCCGAAAGAGTCCATTAAAAAAGAGGCATGTTGGACCATCTCCAATATCACAGCCGGGAACCGTGCACAAATTCAGGTACATGCATGTTTACACAGTTAACACAGTTTGCGTTTTCACACCTGGCTCATTTGGAGCATTTGCTTTGGAACCTGGCATGTTTTCTTCCTCCGTTTGGTTAATTTTGGCATATATAAACATGGCAATCAAGCTCAGATCCGAATTAAAAAATGGGTCTGAGATAGGGCTGGACAATAATTCAATATCAATATGTATCGCAATATAATTTTTTTCAATAACGGTGATATGATTTTTAAACACATTTCCGATATTTCGATATACATTACAGTTTCATACATTGATTTATTTGTGTGGTTTGACGTTTCAAATTCATAACACGGCGCGGGTGTTTTATATGAATGTATCTCTGAAGAGAACTGACTGTCTTCAGAAAAGTTTCGATGGCATTTTCATTTGATCTGATAAAGAAGAGTTCATGAGCAGAGCTGCTTGATATCAAATTTGGCCATATCGTCCAGCCCTAGTCTGAGATCACCTGAACAAGGTGGTCACTGTCCGATTAAAAACGAATTCTAGAGCAGTTTGCTTTATGCAACCAAACTTGCATAAAGACATTTTTGGTACACTTTGAAATGTTGCCTTGTGAAAGCGAACTGAACAAAGAAGAAAATGCAACATTGTAACATTTTAAGTCCTTGTTTCGGAACAAATCAAATAATCTGCAGGTCTGAAAATGTCCTGAGTGTCTGTTTTTTTATCTCACAATCTTTGTTTTGATCTTTGTAGATGGTGATGGATGCAGACTTGCTGCCCCCTTTGATAAATATTCTGCAAGTAGCCGAATTCCGTACAAGAAAGGAGGCGGCGTGGGCCATCACAAACGCCACATCTGGCGGTTCTTCTGAGCAGATCAGGTGAGACAAATCACTGCTTTAACATGCCTCTCCTGTGACAATTTGTGATCAGATCACTTCCTACCTCAGTAACCAAGACGACTTTATATTTCAATGCTTTAATATTCTCCTCAGGCATCTTGTTGACCTTGGTTGCATCAAGCCCTTATGTGACCTCCTGACGCTGATGGATTCAAAGATCGTACAGGTGGCACTGAATGGCTTGGAGAACATCCTAAGACTGGGTGAGCTGGAAGCTAAACGAGGAGGAGGAATCAACCCCTACTGCGCCCTCATTGAGGAGGCATATGGTATGTTAAGCCATCACACTTGCTAATTCCAGGGATGTGATTTTTCCATATTTATACAGATTTCCATATTTTCTGACCTGAGAAGTATGACCCGCCCAATTGCGTAAATTCATGGAAAACAAATAGTCTCTGAGCGGCTTGGTTCACAGTAAATGCTGCTCCAAACGAACACCATCTCTGAAAGAATGCAATGAGAATCATCTATGAATCTGTTTTCAACAAAAGAAAACTGAAGTACAATTTGGGCTTAAAGCTTCTGACACACAAACTAGCGTTTTTTTATAGTGTACATTTGATAGCGTGCACAAACACATGAGCGCTAGAAGGTTTCATTCTTGACCAGTATCTGTGCTAGTTTGCCAAAAGTCATCAAAAAAAGCACTGGTCTATGCAGGCCTTCTGTTTTAGTTGTCTTATCCGTTTTTTTTTGACTGAAACAACAACTTGGGCCAGTGATACCACCTAGTGGACAAACAAATTAGTGCAAAAAATAAAAAATAAACTGAGCTTACAGTACAGAGTACATGCAGTTAAAAAAAAATATCTGGCTATAAGGTCTTCCTGAAATCTTCTGCCAAAAAAGCTTTGTTTTAATATTTGAAAGCAGAGGAATTTAGACAGATGTGAATATTAGTATTCTAATTCTGCTGTTTTTCTGTAAAATAAAAAATTAAATTAATTATATGTGGTATTGCAATTATAATATATTTCTTTATCTGTTTGATTTTTATAATTTAAATAATAATAATATTTTGAATAACATTTATAACTTAATTAGTAACTTATTTAATTATTGCTGTTGTAATGTCATATTGAATGGGGTTAAAAAAAAACAGGTTTTCTGTCTTTATTTGTCCTTAGCTGATCATATGCCTGTAATTAGTTCTCTGGGGTTTTCAGACCCTTCATTACATCCCAACCTTTCAACACTAAATCCTTCTAATGTTAAGCATTGTTAATCTTGCCAACGTCATTAATTTCAGGAGATCAGGTTTTCACAAGGAGATAACATGTTTGTTTTTAATTTTCAAGTTCATATTAATAAATAAAATGCTTGATTAAATTTTGAACTTCCTTGTAGACTAAAATGTTACCCTCAACAACTAGAAAAGTTGTAAGTAAAACTGACCAAAATTAATGAATATGGCAACATAAAATATAGAGAAAAAATAAAAACTTTTCTGTTGCTTTCCACCAGGATTGGACAAACTGGAGTTTCTACAGGGCCATGAGAACCAGGAGATCTACCAGAAGGCTTTTGACCTGATCGAGCGCTACTTCAGCACAGAGGATGAAGATCCGGCCCTGGCACCTGCTGTTGACCTCCAGCAGCAACAGTTCCTTTTCCAGCAGTGTGAGGCTCCCATGGAGGGTTTCCAACTTTAACACTTCCCTCCACCCCCTTCTTCTCCAAGCAATCCACCCTGGAGGGTGAGCGGCACCCCACCCCCCGTCCCCCGACCCAACAGAGCGAAGGTTTTAACAAATGGACATTTTAATTAAGGTGTGATATACAAGAGCGTGTGTTGCCGGTCAACCCATTTCCCTCCTCTTGTCCTACTTCCCTGGCCCGGTCCAGAACGATGGCTCCAGAACGATAGCGACTTCCTCTCCTGATGCAGAAAACGTGACCAGTAGATCTTTTCACATGACTTAAATATCCCACTTCCTTCATTAAACTGTCATTCAGCCCTTCAAAGCACACATATCCCATCAGTCCCTCAGCCCGATTCAGGAAAACTGCATCCAGCGATGACTTAATCGAGGCTGGGAAAGCACAGCTCGTGTGACGTGACTGCAATATTGACTCTGACAAGGGATCTGCTCTCCATCTGTTGTAAAACACTGGACTGACCGTGTGACTGTGTTTGCATGTCTCTAAATCCCCCCACCCAAAAAAAGTCGCAGCCAATATGCGCCGAAAAACTCAAAACGGATGTCTGCTAAATGCAAGGCACTTTTACCTTCTCATTTGACCCAGACAACTCAAAGACATACTGAGGGGTCTGGGCTTTCTGACTGATAATGCCAGTCAGACGGTCCCTTACTTTGACTTGCGTTGAACATGCATTCCGACAGTGACTGAACTGTATAGGCTCCGCCTCTCCTTTTAGGTTACACATTTGCACCTTTGGAATTCTGGGAGTTGGAGTCTTCCCGCTCACTGAGACTGCTGGACAGACAAAAAGACAGGTCCTGTATCCTGTGCATTAGACCATTTGATACTTCAAGAAGACAATTTCACATGAGCATCATCTTCATTGGCACTTTACGTTCAGAACAGACACTCTTTGTTTAGATTCGAACCTCTGTAGTCTGTTTTAGGCCCCCGAAAAGCTTCTCAGGATATTGAGGTGAAGAGGAATGGCGTGTACCTGCATTACGGGATGTACTTAAAGAAAACACTAAGTATTTAAGAGCGCTGCCTCATCCTGGCTGAAAAAACTCCAACCCTTTCAAAGCTTCCAACATATTTTAACAAGCTGTTGAAAATTGAGCTGAAAAGGCTTTAGCTTCCTGACGTGTGTGCGAGACAAACTTAAATATTAATGTCTAATCATGCTGAATGCGCGCACACATTCAGACACACCATATTTTCCAAGTGACTAGAACTGAATACGGAAAAATACAGAGCAGAAAGTTGTTCAGTTCTGTTTTGTTGTTCGGTTTTATTTTATTGTATTTTTGCGAGGGTTAGAATCTCTTAATACCGAAGGTGCCATAATCCTCATTTTAAAAAAAGGAGGTGGAAAATGACAAACAAATGGACTTTATCAACAAATTTAAACTTAAGATTTACTGGGTATTAGCTCAAGATATGATTGTTTACTTAGGTTTTCTTATTTCAGTGTCAGATTCTTCCCAAGATATGACCAGCTCGTTGTGTTCAATACTGCTGTCGTATTGAGATTGTGTAACTGTTCTCTGTTACGCCATTTGCATAAATGCTGTTTCATGAAGCTCGGTGGTCAAGTGATTTAATTTGAGATCTGTAAGAGACTCATTCATCATTGCTTCATTCACAAAAGGGCCAGTCATTATGCGTTTACTCAACCTTTTTGAACATGCACTCATTAAGATTTAAATAATTTTTCCTATGCAATTTAGTGCTAATAGCTATGCTATTTTACTTCTGGTTGGTCATTTTAATCAAACACAGACAATAAACATCAGCTTTAGGAGAACCTTAAAGAAATAATTCACTCAAAAATGAAAATTTGCTGAAAACATAATCACCCTCAGGTCATCCAAGATGTAGATGAGTTTGTTCATCAGAACAGATTTTGAGAAATTTAGCATTACATCACTTGCTCACCAGTGGATCCTCTACAGTGAATGGGTGCCGCCAGAATGAGAGTCCAAACAACTGATAAAAAGATCATAATAATCCACACAACTCTGTCCTCTCTCCATTAGCTGACATCTTGTGAAGTGAAAAGCTGCACGTTTTTAAGAAATAAAATGATAACTTTAAACCATTTTTTTCTGGCCAAAATACAAGTCCATAATCCACAATAACTTCCTCTATTGAAAAAGTCCATCCCTGTTGTCCTCTCACATCAGAATCTACTGAACTGTTATGGACTGTTTTTGCTTGGAAACTGTTTGATCTGTGCATATTTCCCTCCTGATTCAGACGAGATTACTTTTTCAGCGGAAAAAGCAATATTATGAATAGACGACTCTTAGGAATTTAAAAACATCTTAATGATGAATTTGTTTCTTACAAACAGAGCTTTTCACTTCCCAAGATGTCATCTGATGGACTGGAGTCATGTGAATTACTTGTGGATTATTGTGACGTTTTTATCAGCTGTTTGGACTCTCATTCTGACGGCACCCATTCAGTGCAGAGGATCCAAGTGATGTAATACTAAATTTCTCCAAATCTGTTCTGAAGAAGACAAACTCATCTACATCTTGGATGGCCTGAGAGAGAAAGAGTCAATTTTAAGCAAATTTAAATTTTTGGATGAACTATTCCTTTAAAGGCAGGGTATGTGATTTTTCAAAAACACTTTAGAAAACTGATTATGCGTCAATATTCAAAATTCTGATATTGTCGATAACATTTACATTTATGCATTTAGCAGATGCTTTTATTCAAGCCGATAATTATTTTCATGTTATGGCTGATAAAATTCTATATACCATTTTGACTAAATAAATACTGTTTTGAAATAAGTAGATTAAAATAGAACAGAATCAGTAGTATTGAATACTACAATTTAACTTAGGCATCACAAAATCAATGTAGAGCTCATATAGTTTTAACATTATTAAATATAAGCAACAAAACAAAGAAGTTAACAATAAAACTAAAAATAATAGTAAGTTAACGAAATATCAGTGGAACACCATTTTATTTTTCTTCATATATATGTATATATACAAAAAAATCACAGGATCAAAATCACAAAAAAATCTCAAATCTTTATTTTGTATATATATACTACTCTAAAAATCTGTGTACTATGTGAAGGAAGTCCACCGGAGTTCCCATGGTGCATGGCGTTTGACATGAAATAACTGGCTGTTGTATGATCCCAGGTGACACTGAGAGATGGGCCTTGGGAGCTCTGATGGATGCATCTCACTGGGCTTTCTCTGCAAGTGCAGTGGCCGCCTCCTTTTCTTTCTGTGCCTCCTCTCTCCATCGAGTCTTCTTCTCCATGTTACGAGAGGTCAGATTTTCATTCCGACTCGCCGCCTGTCATTGAAGGTATTGGTTAAAGGATATGACAGCCATGTATTACACAAGCCAAGACAGCTTTTCATTTATACAGCAGCACACTTTTTATTACCTGTTTGCCAGAGACAGCCATGGCGAGGCACGCCAGGATGGTCAGTGTCATCATGACATAGCAGGCCTTCACACGCACTCTGTTCCTGGCAGCATCAATCATCTCAAATCTGAAAACAGCGCAGTATTTTCATAAGTATAGAAAACACTATTTCATAAAATAGTACATCCATGAAGAAATGGCAGGGTATCGACCCATCTTTTCTAATTCGATTTCAATGCTAATAGTAATTCAAACAGGTCTTCATCATCTTTTTGAATTAATCGTTAAAAGAACTAGCTCATTAGAGTAATTTCTTCTTGAATCGGGCTTCATTGGTAGCGCTGTGTGCTTTTGATTCACTAAAAAGAACCAGTTCATAAGAGTCATTTGCTTTTGAATCCAGCGTCACTGGCCGCGTGCAGCTGTGCACATTGTTTTTGCGAAAATATTGCAACTCGATGAAAAGATGCTTCTTAACGTTATTTCGAGGTACAAGGTTTTTTTTCTTTTAATGTCAACATATCCAATAAAGACTGAGAACTTACAAAAAATTTAATATAAAATATGATTTCCTTTGCTGTGACAAAAAAATAACTGCACAGTAAAAACAATCTTTGGGATTTTAAGAATTTTAAGAACCAATATCTGAACCGTTCAAATGAATCAGTATTTTTAACCATCCCTCATAAAAAATCATTTTGTAAAGGACATGCCTGTTCTGTTTTGCATCTAACATCACAAACAGAGTCCACTCTGATCTCCCTCCAGATACCATGAATTACACTAATTACCTGTCAGTACACTGCGAGTAAATCTCGTTTGAACCTCACAGCAGACGCCTCGTGTTCTACCAATATGCTGGCAGAACTTTAGCCACATGACTTCATACACCAACTATATGCTCAGAAGTATGCCTGGAGCTGGGGGTTTGTCTCAAACAGGAATAGCCCACTTACGACACAAACTCTGGAATCTGTTCTGCGGTTTTGAATCGCCCGGACCACACCAGCATCTTTTTATCCCATTCTGATGGGCGGTAGCCTGGTACTTTAAACGCAAGCCGTTGAGCTAAAAGCAACAAGGAGAGAGGAAGCACAACGTGAAGAGAAGTTAGTCCATTGGGAAAACAATGAAATTCCCTTTTGTACAATCCGATCCTTGTAGAACAGCCAAAACAGGATCTCATCTTGCTCTACATCATAATTACACTGTTGCATGTTACGTGTGTTTTTTTTCTTGCTTTTGAATTCCTTCTTTGAATCGTAAACCTTCTATGGAACAAAACGTGCTGGAATGATTCAATTCAATCAGCATGTAAAAGTGCTGAATCATGTCAGGTGCTGTGTCATGTCATATGCCCGCCTTCTAATGCAGGTAGGTAGAAGTGAATGGATATTTGAGTTCTGACCCTGGTGGGGTGCGGATGCCCCCTCTTGAGGCTTGCTGCACAGTCTTCTGCTCCCTGTGGTCATCACACCTCTCCTCACCTGCCCTATAGGAGGAAATTAAAGGGATAGTTCAGCCTAAAGTGAAAATTCTGTAAATTCATTTACTCACCCTTGTGTTGTTTTAAGATAGTTTGATTTTAATTCCTTTGTGGAACTTTTTTTTAACTGTCCCTTTAAGTCTGTCATGGTGATACATTTTGGTTGTATGATGATGTTTACACAACGCAATTGTGTTGTTTCCTGTTACATTTGCGCTGATGCAAGTTTAAAACGTTTTTTGTTGTTTTTTTTTTCCCCAGAAGAGGAAATGACATTGCATTTAAACTTTTGATTTATCATTTTAGCAGCTGTTTAATAATTATTTAAATTTAATTCATTTGAACATTTTATTTTTGTTAAAATTAATTAAATCCATGCAACAACTTTAAGCAATCTTATGAATCCAATCATGCCAGTCTCGAAAAGTGAAACTACGTCACAATTTATTTATAGTCATGTTTTCATTGCTAGTTTTATGCCGATAAGTGTTTGAAGAATGCCCACTGTGCCCAGTGCCAAAACTCATCATATGCTCCAAAAAAAAGATCATACAGAAAATACTGACCTATTAAAGTGCCAAAGGCAGCGCGAGGCCCTCTGATCATGTTGAAGATCATGACTTTTGAAGAAAAATATGATGAAAGAAAAAGACAATTTTAAGCCATGAAATGATGTCCAAATGACAATGCCAGGTTCAGTTCCTCTAACTACCTGAAAGTCAGTAGCTCGAGTTCATTTGCGAACGCAGAGCTACTGAAGGACCCTGAGCAAACATCACTACTGAGCAGCCGCCTGTTGAGGACATACTTATGTAAAGTCAGCGTAACACGCATGTAGTTGTAAATGGTATTGCTAAAAGTAAAGTTAAATAAAATACATAATACATAATATTTGCATTCCTGTAAAACATTTCGCATGAATCACGTTGGTGTTTTACACGCCCACGTTTATCCTGATCCTTTTTATCGTGAGAAATAATTCTGTCTCTGTTAGGTTGGATCACGATAGTATAAGCATGCGGTAATACTCAATAATTACATGTAACGTTGTTTAATAAATGTTAAGTACAACGGTTTTGTAGCAAATGTAATCCAGGCAGTATTTGGACACCCTCAGCGCGCAGGACCTCTTCAGTCCACTATGGCGGCGCCCGGTGGAGTTCTGAACTGTGAGGACTTTTCAATGTTTCAGGTAAAACGTGCGAAGTTGTCAGCGGTCAGGATAAAATTATGCAGGATTTATAAACGCACACTGAATTTTTTGGGAACACGTGGTTGTGATGTTAATGCGAATGCTGTGCGAATGACCGACCCTCGTGGACTGTTACATACAGTAGTGAGATTCAATGAGCAGCAGAACAAACATGAGCGATTAAGCAACTGTGCCGTTCTTTATAAATATAAATGCATGCATTATATGAGCTATCATTTATACACAATACAAAATACAGAAATTCTTTTTTTATTAACGCCATTAAGTACATATTGTGTAATATGTGGGTTGTTGACAAAATGGATTCATGAATTTTTTTCAGCACCAGGATTTTTAGTTAAAGTTTATTTGACCGTATAGCGAAAGGTGTATAATGTAGGTGTTGTGACATTTTTTTTAATCATTATGTATGGATTCAAATGATCTTTTAGTGTTTTCTAATTAATTTAATTATTTCTGAGGTATTCCTAGTGTTCCTTAGTAATTACACAAGAATTAGAAAATGTAGTTTGAAATAGATTTTGTAACACTGCAGTACTCTCTTTGAAATGTTGTCAGCTACCTATGTATATGTAGTTATACTGTACACTTTTTAAACGTAATATGTGATAGTTACCAAGGGTTTTTACCTTTAGAGAAAATAGTAATCGGTAGGTGGCAAATATCAACACCCTTGATGTGTTTTCACGAAAATGCTAGTTAATTTTATCTCATTGGACTAAAACTTACTGACTTCGCTCACACAGGGTATAACTACTTCCCCCAAAAAAACCTTGAACTTTTTTTTTTTTTTTTAGATATTTTTCTCCCTTATTACAGTAGCGATGTTCCCGGTTAGAAATGACAAGCCTACAAAAATTACTTGTAAATTTCCTGTTATGCTTGTGGATATTGGCTTGAATCTTTTTATCAACTTGTTTTCTTTGTTATCACATGCCTTGTATTTCTTAACAAAAAGATTAAATCCACGATTTTGTGATGATACAACATAATGAGAGATTTAAAAGCAATTTTTACAGCAAATTAGGTAAAGAATATTCAGCACAGCAATGGTTAAAAAGCATATGAACAACATAACGATGATTGCATTACTTACAATACAAGAACAAATAGTGACTTAAAGTTGAAGTTTTATTTACATTGATAAGCTGTACATCTCTCCTCTTGTCCTGTAGGAAGTATTAAAAGTGATGCGCACCATAGATGACAGAATTGTCCATGCCCTCAATACCACTGTGCCCACTGCATCCTTTTCAGGCAAAGTGGACGCCACACAGACCTGCAAAGAACTTTATGAATCTGTATGTATCACCGTGAAGAGTACTCTTTAATAATCTAAAATGATTATTAGAGACCCCCTATTTTTGTTCTTGACGTATGACTGGTTTTAGTGTACTGTCATACTCTGTGATGTACTAATTACAAGCCCTTTTTCTCTACTGCCTATGCCTTTCAGCTCATGGAAGCTCATCTTTCCAGAGATAAGGCAATAAAGTCATGTATTACAGAGACCTCTGCTGTCGTTGGGCAGTTACGTGAAGAGAGGGCAAAAGATAGCGACAACTTGTCAGTTATCAAGCAACTCAGGAAAGAGCAAACTAAGGTAATGCCTGTATATACAGTATGTACTTGGGTTACAAATGGTTGAAATCTTGTTTGATTTCTGTATAATTTTTCTTAATTTCACTACAGTTAAAACTCATGCAGTCTGAGTTAAATGTTGAAGAAGTGGTCAATGACCGGAGTCTGAAGGTGAGTTATTGAGTGTCTCCAATTGATCCTATTGAAGACGAGTGGTTTTCATTTAGAAATATTTGTTAATGATCGTTTTCCCCCAGGTTTTCAACGAAAGGTGCCGAATTCACTACACCCCTCCCAAGATCAAGTGAATAATACTTCCGTTGTCAACGTAAACCACACAGTTGTTCTGAGGAAAACACCTGGAGCTGAGCCTGGACATTGTCACTCACCCCACAAACCCTCCTCCATCAGTACGCTCTGTGGCTTTGTGTTTCTACAGTGAAGAAACACTACTGTTGTCCAAGTCCTGTAAACCTTTTTGTATAAATAGTGTACAAAAGATTTTATAAACCATGAAATGTTTTCCAATTACTGAAATTTTGTCTGTTATTTGCTTTGCAATACAGTGACTAATGTTCATTTGAAGTGAACGGGGAGACATTAAGATTATTGATCTGTTCTCAGATGTTGACGTGGCCACCTGTGTCAAAGGTTAAAGCCTAAGAGTTTTCCAACCTGGTGTCATGGGAAAACATAACTATTTTACGAGTTGGCGATTTCGTATGAATTTGTACGATTTGAATTGTATGAATGTATGATTTTTAGACAAAAGTATGCATGAAGGCCCACCCCTAAACATAACCATCACTGGGGTGTGAGCAGATCGTACAAATGATAAATTCATACAAATTAGCCACTAATTCACCAAAGCTTAAAATAGTTATGAACTGCCATGAGATAATTTTGGGTTTTCAGTCTTTTAGATGCCATGAGTCCCAAATATGATGATCCTTGTGTGAGGGACCATCCTAAAACTTAGACCCAATTTATACTGTAAAAAAAAAAATCTTATTATTTTAGTACTATACTCTTAGATGTATTAGTTATCTTAAAATGTACTTAAATATATTCTCAAATATAATTTTATTTTAACCTATTTTAATAACATTTTTATTTTTTATTTATTCAAATCTTATTTTTGTTATTTATTTTTACACAGTTTTTCTTAAAAACTCTCCCATACACCCCTCTAGCATTCCATTGCTGCCCCTGGGGGGTCCCCAGACCCCAATCTGACAAATCCTGGGTTAAAGCACCTTTGATAAAAACCCAGCTCACATAATCCTGCACTATTATGAGAACTTGAATAGCAAGTAAAAATATGCCTTAAAGAAAAAAACACCATTTAAAACAGTTCATCCATCCATTTAATGTGAATATTGTACATTATAGGCAGTTACATCTAAAATAACTGTTTACTGCATCAGTATCACTAATAACAAAACCCAAAAAGTGAAGACCAAACCTCTGGCATGGGTAACTAGATGTGAGTTAAGCGATGTTTTTAGTATGCGGGTGAGAAAATTAACTATGCCAAACACATAATGGAAACATGTATTTAAGGGATTACCTAATTCACAGTGAGTTTGATTGGTAGTGTTTACCCATGAACCCACTAATCAATAAATACAGTTTAAAGGTCATCACATGTAATGATTGAGTTAACATGCATCTTCAGGTGTTAATGTAAACATTTACTGTATAAAAATGGTAACATTGAACTGCATGAGTGGGCAGTATTTATGATGATTTGCTTAGTTTGCTTCAGAAGTATTCAATTGGATCATGATGAGCCTTGGATGGCTGTAGGCTGTGCAGCTCCAGTTTTTCTCCAGCATGGGGCAGAGTTTTATAGACACGTAGATGAATGTAGTCGTCCCCACCTACATGCACCTAAAAACATCATTTAGAACAATGCTTTTAAAAACTTTATAGCTGTTAAGTATTATATATGTGGATTGCTTTGACCGACATTTTCAGACACATTCATATATTTCAGAATGCAGTCATATTCAGTACATTAAAGGCCAATTCACACCGCACCGACAAACGCCAACAGACACGTTGGCCGCTGGATTTAGAATTTTATGAAAAATAACTGTCATGTTCACACTGCCCCAACAGACTTCAAGTCAGGGAGAGTTAACTTGGGGGAAAAATGGATGATCTTGTAACAACAATCAAAATGATACAGTTATTAATGTCTTTGGTAATATTGTAAGGCAGTTATTATAATAATAATAATATATTGTCAAATAAATTTCCGTTGTGAAATTTCCCAAGCGCAGTAGCGATCGATCTGATCGCATTGCCCCTCGCGTTGCGGTTGGTATACTCGGCCACACCCACCGCATAAAGCTCTGGCCTCTCCTCCCAAAGATCCAACATGAAGCTGCAGGCCCGGAGGCCCAACTGCACACTCAGACCTGCACGCTCAGACCTGCATGCTCAGATCTATCGTTTTTTCAGACAGTGCCTCCTGCTGCTTGGATGAACATTTGTTCCCTCTTGAGCTTTCACGAGACATCACGGAGATATTTCTCCGTTATGGGAACTCCTTCCCTTCCCACCCTTTCCGAAGGTCCTATTGGCTCCCGCCAGTCCAAATGACGCGAAGTATGCAAATCGCATACTGACGAGCTCGAGAGGCAGTATAAAATGCGGTGCATTGTATCCTTTAGCCGGGAGGAGGGGGATGACTCTATGTCCATCTCGGCCTCGGAGAGGGAGGATTGGGTGGGATCGGAGTCTGATCAGCCGGACAGCATGGGGCCCCCAGACCTCCAGAAGGAGCTCATGAGGGTTCTGTCAAGGGCTGTCCATGAGTTGGAGCTTACCTGGAGTCCTCCAGAGGAGCCTGCCAGGAGTATATCAAGTAAACTGCGTGGAATTGACAATATGAGCTCTGTTGGGTTGTCTAAATAATTTGCGTGTGATGTGTATTTTTTCCCAGATGGATATTACAATTCAAAAAGGGGGGTCTCTGCCAGAACTAATACAGAGCACCAAATGCTGCAGTCATTTCCACTGCCCATTTTGTGATGCCTCAGTTTTCCAACCAACACGGTTGGCAAAAGTGCAAACGCATCTGCAGGCACATTTCAATAGATCGGTCCAGCATGAAGGTAATATTTGCAAGTGTACATCTTATTATAGTGAAAAATTGTAAGACAAACTTAAAGTGCAATCTTATACTGCCGTTTTTCAGAATTTACAATACACAGATGTGGACGCCTCTGCAGAAGTCAACCACATTATCACTGCCTCTACTGCAAATCAACAATTTTAAGAAAACCTGATTTTATTAAACATTTAGGACTCTGCAAACAAAAACACCAACCCCTCACACTAAAGCCACCACAACTTCTGCCACAGCTCTGCCCACCATTCATGTGCCTCCTTCTGCTGCCACGACTCTGCCAACCACTTCTGGCATTTCTAGGCCCTTCAAAAAAAATGGTCGAAAAAAAACCAAAGCAACTAAAGAAATGTCCCAAATGTAATTTAAAATGCTATAAGGCTATTAAATTATAACCTAGTATGTGTAATATTTTATATAATAATGCATTCAGTCATAGCGTAATATTTTATAGTAGAAAAATAGTGTAAGTTGCAATCTATCAGCAATTGAATTCAGGTTAGGTAATCTTATCTAATCAGGTTAGATAATCTTCCAAACAGCAGGTGGCACTGTCTGAAAAAAACGATAGGTCTGAGCGTGCAGGTCTGAGTGTGCAGTTGTGCCTCCGGGCCTGCAGCTTCACCCTACTCCAAAGATCCAAAAACTGTTCCTCTTTCTGGTTTGTCCAGAAACCTGCCATTTTTAAAGTTATTTTCCTAAGCGCGCCCAGCACCTACTTGCAGTCTTGCCTCATTGTCATGGCAAAGGTTCGTGGCCAGGTCAGATTACGTCAGAGTTTGTTGTTGTTTGTTGGAAAATCATATCACTGCTCAGACATTCCACGGCCCAACAAACGCCGATTAAACATGTTCAGTCGGGTTAAAACCAACTCCGACCAACGCCAACAAACACACTGATCCAACAAACTCCGACAGACTAGTCTGTTGGCGTTTGTCGGCGCGGTGTGAATTGGCCTTAACAGGATACCCCTACAAGGCCATTTATAAAATCACAGGGTTTTTCTCGTACCTTAACGAAGTAATTTGTCCCCGCAACAAGTTGTGTTTTAAAAGATCTGGCTGTGAAAACGTCAAACTTGCGCCCAGCTTTATCCTCGGCATGAGACTTTATCTGAGGAAAAACGGGAACTGTCAGTCTGTAGTTGCATGATACATCACTAACGTTACTTCTGTTTATCGGCAATGTAAAATTACCAACCTCATCGCATATTTTCTGCACCTCTTCATTTGCATCTTTCGCCTCAGATGTTCCGCCACAAAGTAAAGGCATTTTAAATACAGAGAGTTAACAGAAATACTCAGGAACGTCTTTTCACGACAAGATTGACTGACTGGAAAGTTTGCGTCCTGCCTGGTGATCACGAGATATTGGAATAGACCATTTTCGTGGAATACGCCAAAAAGTGTTGTAAAGTATAAACAGACAAGAGCTGCTCGGCGGTTGTGCTTAAACATATGTCTAAACATGATAGGCTAAATGTTTAAGTTCAAGCATAAAATATTGATCTTTCTTATGGTAATTTATCTCTGTTCATATACCCCCGCGAAATGGTTTGATCCTCGTATTGCCGCACATGTAACAGGTTAGGCGTGGACAGTGTTGCCAATTTAGCAATTTTGTTGCTAAATTTAGCAACTTTTTAGACTACCCTAGCAACTTTTTCTTCCAAAAGCACCTAGCAACAAATTTAGCTATTTTAAAATTTTATTTGGCTACTTTTAGCAACTTTTGATTAGTGACTCAAACAATAAAAAGGCACACATTTTCCATCTAAATTTCACAAAAAGAGGAAACCAAAGATGCCTAGCAGTACACACATCACGT
>NW_015627632.1:343839-358636 GCF_001515625.1 Sinocyclocheilus rhinocerous
CAATATATTTGATGATATTTCAACTGTGTCTGAGAGGGTCAATCTCAACATACTGCCCTGTTACCTAAATTATTTTTAGATGTTATTTGTTCATTTTAAAAATACACATTTTTGATAAATCACTAGAATTTGCTCAGTATCCTCATGCTATTAGCATGTGTGCCATGTGGCTATTTAGCATGTATTTGCTAATTCTATGCTAAAAACTCAGTCCTGTTACCTTCAGTCCTGTTACTCATATAAGCCATAACAGGACAGAGTAATAGTAACAGGAGTGAGTTGCATTCTCTGGTCCATTGATATAATAGTGTGAATATTAGTTTATGTAATATGATTTACTTGTTCTTTTTATGTTTTACAGTTACCATTACTTATATTGTAAATGTATCATATGTACCATGTATTTACCATACTTGCAGAGTGCTAATCCACCACAGAGAAGCAGCGCCTTTATCGTGAACGACGTGATGCAGACCCAAGAAACAGACACAACAATCAAGTTGCTTTTTGTCAGTGAGGAATCAATTGAGAAAGCAGTTTCAGAGATGACCAATGATGTGCCACCAGTTCCATCCATTATGAGGATTCATCAGGTAGTGTCCCTAGCCCATGGAGAACTGGTATACAGGGATGTCAGCTGCTTGTGCACAACAACACAACATCTGAATATGTGTGTTAGATACAGTGTTGAAAAAAGATAAAAAATTAAGTTTAATTTTTAAAAGTTACAAAAGCAAATGTTACCCATTCGGTGGAATGTCCCTTGTAATGTAAATATTTTTTAACACGATTGTATATATTACATTATTTTGTCAATTATTGTTTTACATTATTGTTATTATTTATTTATTTGGTATGTGGTTTGGTAGCCTAAAAAACAACTTGAACTGAAACTTGGTATGCAAATTATTGCCCTCTGAAGTATACTTAAAGGGGTCATATGATGCGATTTCAATTTTTCCTTTCTCTTTGGAGTGTTACAAGCTCTTGGTGCATAATGAATCTGTAAAGTTGCAAAGACTAAAGTCTCAAATCCAAAGAGATATTCTTTATAAAAGTTAAGAGTCAACCACGCCTACCTAAAACGTCTCATTCTGACACACCCCCACATGTCTACGTCACGATGTGGGAAGATTGCATAACGCCGCCCAAATGTTCACGCAAAGAAAGAAGGCATAACTTTTATTCTCGCTGTAGTATTGTTGTTGCCGCGGCCGCCATGTCGTGAAGACGCTGTGTGTTTCCTTGTGAAAGCGAAACTACATTGTTTAGAAACCATTGTTTAGTTGCAGCAGATGCCAATCAAACAAAGAGCCAGACACTAGGGCATTGCAGTACGTTTGTCTTTTACTCCCTCCCTTCTACTCCAGTCTCTCACATTTACATACATTCGCATACCGCCACCTAGTGGCTATACATATTCAATTCCTATCACAACATCCCCCTCTTTTTCTTGTAAACAATTTCTCTACCACTATTCATAAAGCATCAAAGCATCAAACATACATATTATACAAATCTCTTTTTTTTTCACATTTTCCTCGTTTTTTTTTCACAATTATTTTCTTTCACATTTTCTTTTTTCACACATTTTTTCTTTCCACACTTCACCTTTCCTTTTTTAAAAGTCAAATTTTCTCCATTTTCCCAGTCCAAGATTCAAGTCCATTTTTCTCTTTCTTTCAACTTCGTCCTCACAAATTCAACTTAATAGGAGGACGAGAAACTCTTCCACAACGAGTAACAGTCTCTCCTTCTCGATGTTGAACCAATACATGTTTCTCTTGAGGCATTTCAGTTTTAGAACTTGATTCAGGCAATGCAATTAAGTGAGATCTGTTACGACGATAACATCCTTGGTCAGTCTTCACAACATAAGATCTTGGTGTTTGTGATGGAACTTGAACTATGCCAGTTGTTTGAGCTGTTCTTATCCAGACCCTTCTGTCCTGAATTCAACACAGGTACAATTTTTACCCTGTGTCTTGTGTCAAACCTACACTTTTGTTGCCTTTTCAAGTGTGCATCTTTTTTTCTGAAGTCTCTTAGATTAGGCCATTTGGGAGCAAATTTTTCAGGTACAGTTGGAAGAGTAGTTCTAATCTGTCTACCCATTAAAAGTTGAGCTGGGCTTAAACCTTGAGCCAAAGGAGTAGCTCGGTATGCCAGTAAAGCTTTCTGGGGATCTTTATTTTTACTCAATAGTTGCTTAACTGTACGGACAGCACGCTCAGCTTCACCATTTTACTCTGTGGATATTTGGGACTACTTGTCAGATGTTGAAATCCATAATCCTGAGCAAAGTTTGCAAATTCGGTTGAAGCAAATTGAGGTCCATTGTCCGTAAAAAGTACTTCTGGCACTCCAATCTTCCGATGTCACCATTTTAAAAGGTGCCCGAGAAAGTCCGCTGTAACCAACTGTTTCCCTGGAACATATTCAATGGAGTAATCGAATCTGAGAAGTCTCAAACGAAAATGCAGAATTCTGGGAGGAATATCATCCAATACTCTGGATCCTAGTAGAGAAATCAATGGTTTATGGTCAGTTTCGATAGCAAATCTCAGTCCCAGCAAGTATGAACTAAGTCTATCACATGCCCATGTCACGGCCAATGCCTCTTTTTCAATCTGGGCATATCTTGATTCTGCAGATGTCAAACTTCTTGATATATAAACAACTGGTCTCCACTTTCCATCATCTTGTTCTTGCATTAAGACTGCTCCAAGACCATATGAAGAAGCATCTGCAGACACCAACGTTTTTTGATTTGGGGTATATTGTGCAAGAATTGGAGGGGAACTAAGCTCCCTTTTGACTCTTTCAAAGGCGTCCCTCTGTACAGTGCCCCAGATCCACATCGAATCATTCTTTAAAAGCTCTCTCAAAGGTTGTGTGAGGGTTTGCATATGCGGGAGAAATTTACTCAGAAAATGTACCATCCCCATAAAGCGCCGCACATCATCTTTGTTCTCAGGTTCTGGTAGGTTGATAACAGCATGGATTTTTTCAGGGTCAGGTTCTATTCCTTTTTCACTTACAATATGACCCAAGAATTTAACTTTTGGCACACCGAAGACACATTTTTCATTGAGAGTCAAACCAGTTTTCTCAAACTTCTTTAACACCTCTATCAACCTTTCCTCATGTTCCTTCTTGTTTTCCCCAAACACAAGTATATCATCTGCATTACAGACTGTCCCAGGAATTCCTGCAATCATCTGAGAAATTCTCAACTGAAAATGTTCTGGAGCTGAGGAAATCCCAAAGGGAAGACGTTGAAAACAATAACGTCCAAATGGGGTGATAAAGGTAGTCAAAGGCTCAGATTCTTTGTGTAAAGGGATTTGCCAAAAGCCAGATGTAGCATCTAACTTTGAGAAAATGGAAGCACCTTTCAGCTGTGCTAATGTGTCATCGACAGCTGGAAGTATATGTCTCTCACGACAAACACTCTCATTTAACTTTGGCTTTGGAACCACCAGTCAATCGGTTCTTCTATCCTTCGGATCACTCCTTCTGACTCCATTCTTTGCAATTCTGCTCTCACTTTTTCCAGCAACGGTAATGGCACACGTCGCGGCACAGAGAGGGCATAGGGTCGAGCTCCATCTGCCAATTTGATCTTATAACTTCCTTGTAACTGCCCAAGTCCTGTAAAAACACTGGGAAACATATCTTTATATTGGAAGCCAGCATCTTGCACTTCGGCAACTTGTTGTATTAGCTGAAGCTCTTGAATAGCTGGAAGACCCAATAATGGCATGACTAGATCTAATATAACGTACACTTCTTGTTTTATTTTATTTCCCCCTTTTTTAATTTCTGCCTCAAATGTGCCTAAGACTTTCAGTGGAGATTTGTTAGGACCACAAATTCTTTTTTTCGACACTTTAAGTAATCCATCTCTACTTTCAGAGTAAACAGATTCAGGAATAGCTGACACTGCTGCTCCAGTATCGAGTTTAAAAGACATGGCTTATTTATTAAATTCCAACTCTTGAATCCAGAACTCTGCTTTTTGGTCTGTGTTTATTTCTCCCATGAATACAACTTCCTCCTCTGGCAAATCTCCTTCCACAATAGTCTCGACTCTCTTTCCGGTTCGACACATCGATGCGAAATGTCCCTTTTTTTTACATTGCCTACATTCAGCCTCTTTAGCTGGGCAAAATTTCCATGAATGAGCTTCCCTTCCACATCTTTTACAAACATTTTGAGGCATTTTCTGTGTCACCCACTTAGACGTTTTTTTTCTGTGTCACCCACTTAGACGATTCTGCCATTACAGAATCCACATTGAAAGATCTTTGCTCAGAAGTTTCAATTTGCCTTATCAACGGTTGCTGTTTTTTCACTTCCTCTTGTTGTCTGACTTGTGTTATCGTTTTTGCCAAAGTTAATTCTGGATCCAATTGCAATCTTTCAGACAATTTGGAATCTCTGATGCCAACAACAATTCGATCTCGGATCATTTCCTCTTCTAATGCTCCGTATTTACAATGTTGTGCCAATTTATGCACATCAGTAATAAAACTTTCCGCTGACTCTCCCGGCTGCTGACATCGGCTATTAAACTTTGCCCGTTCATAGATGACATTATACTTGCCGATAAAATGACTCTCAAATGCCGCTTTTACAGTTTCATATTCTTTTTGTTGCCGCTCCGACAAGGCTAAAGTGTTCAGGACATCGTCACTCTTCTCTCCCATAATATAAAGTAACGAGTTTACCTGGTAAACTTCTTCTTTGCCGGCGAGGCCCGAGGGCAGTCTGAACCTTTCGAAGCGTCTTATCCATTGCGCCCATTAATTCGGTTCATCAAAATTAAAGTTCCCCGGAGCAGTCAGAGAAAATACTTGATCCATTGTCACCACTTCTGACACCATGTAGAAACCATTGTTTAGTTGCAGCAGATGCCAATCAAACAAAGAGTCAGACAGGAGAGCATTGCAGTAAGTTTGTCTTTTACTCCCTCCCTTCTACTCCAGTCTCTCACATTTACATACATTCGCATACCGCCATCTAGTGGCTATACATATTCAATTCCTATCACAACAGTTTGGCCTTCCAAAAGAGGACACATTTGAATGAAACCAAACACACAAACCAGTTAATCAAGGTTCTCTAAGGTAATCTGCAAATCTTTAAGATGAAAAAATTTATGTAAAATATATAACAGGTTAAGCAACCCTGCAAAAACATGATTGTAAGCCTGTTTTGTTAAAATTTATATAAATGGCAATGTCACTCCTTCAACACGTTCAAATATATAATTTTATAATAGATATATGCTTCATCCATGTGTTATACATTTACTCCCATTACTGTTAAAGACAATATAACAAGGTTAATGACTATGCCATGTTATCAAAGTGTAGTTAGAAACCTTTAAAAAAACAACTACAGAAATACAGAAACTATTTAAAAAACCCTCTACACCATCTACTTCAAATTTTTGTTACTTCAGAGTGAGATCAGTCAGTTGTGTAAGGCTTTTTCATAACCATCAGAAGTTTATGCAAAGAAAAAAATGGTTGACAACCAATGTATGCCTGTATTTGAATGTCACACTCAGCACGTAGTCGTACAACCTGCACACTTATAAAACCAATCCCAGCTGTGTAGTTTGTGTTATTCAGTCCTCAGGGTGTTACGGTAACTTCCTTCTCTCTTCAGCGCTTGTTTTCAGACTCTGGAATTGGTTTTAGACGTAGGTAAGATACAAGTTTTGTGTCTTTATGTTTTGTTTACTTATTACTAATAATGCATATGTGAGGGTGCTTCTGTTTTGAGCTGATATATATTTTCAGACAACAGCAAGCAAAACATTCTCTTTTCATATTTCAACTGCTCACAATGGGAGGTCACAGCATTGCCCGTTTAGCACTCATAGTCCTTTCTGTTGTCATATTCATCATCTGCATCATATTCAATGCACTTGCTGGACCGGGAATTGGTATGTACAGCAGATAAATGTAATACGGTTTCCAGTGTGAATTAGGTGCAGAATTAAATTTTGGTTAAATATATTGCTACAGTGTTGTTTTTTCCTCTTCGTAGGTCCTTTTCGGAACAACACTGGATCAATATCAGATAAATACAATACAGAAATCACTCCCTCGGGATGGACCTTCTCAATCTGGGGTGTCATCTACACCTGGCTGTCGCTCATGCATATTTACATCCTCTCCACTACCTGCAGGAGTTATGAACTCAGTGAGCTAGAATCAAATGGCAATCAAAAAATAAAGTGGTATGAAATGTGATTTTGTAATAATAACATGCTGCAGTTAATGAGACGTTTATGTATATTGTTCTCACAGAACTGTTTATGGTCCAATGTACTGTCCCGCTGTGTTGCCGTATGGATTCTTCATAACCTGGATTGTAAACATGACACTGAATATAGGCTGGCTTCTCCTGTGGGACAGAGAGTAAGTCTATGTCATTTTAAAGACAATTCTGATATACAGTAGCAGCCAAAAATTTGTAGTAATAAAGATTTTTAAATGTTATTGGTTTCTTATGGCTGCATTTATTTTATGAAAAACAGTAATATTGTGCAATATTATTACAATTTTAAATAACTATTTTAAATTTTAGTGTATTTTAAAATATTATTTATTCCTGTGATGGCAAAGCTGAATTATCAGCTGCCCATTACTGCCGTCTTCAGTGTCACATGATCTTTCAGAAATCATTCTAATGTGCTGTTTAAGAAACATTTATTTTTTTTATCAACGTTTTAGCTTTTTTTGCTGTTATTTTAAAATATAAATAAATAATAAATAAATAAATGCTGTTTCTGTTCATCAAAGATTATGGTTTTATTACCGTTTCCACAAAAAGCAATAATAATGTTGATAATAAGAAATGATTCAGCAATATAGAATCATTTCTGAAAGATATAAATATAATAAAATAGATATAATATAGATATAATATATAAAATATTATATAGAAAACAGCTATTTTAAGTAGTAATATTTCACAATATTAGTGTTTTCAAAAACTTTTGGCTGCCAGTGTATATTGAAGTAATAGAACTGAAATAGATTTTCAATTTTAAAAAGATTTTTAAAATACTTATCTCTCTCATTATTATTGACTGTTTGCAAAATCCTTATAAACTTTGCATTTCTTTAAAGGGTGATGATTGCTTCATTCATTTTCCTTGCCTTGATTGCATTTACAAACTATTTGTTGATAATCTTCTCCTGTCATGGACTCAAACAATATGGAGCCTGGTTAAACAAATATCACAAAGTAGACCTCTGGTGCATTCGGATATTGGTGAGAGACCATTAAAATTTTACTTAATAGGATCTCAACCCATTTTAAAAACATTATGCATTTTTAATTTTGCATCTTCAATCTTGCAGGTTCAGAATGGAATTGCAACATACACAACATGGACAACTATTGCCACTCTGATTAACTTCACTGTTGTGCTGAGTTATGATGCTGGAATGACCCAGTCAGATGCAGCGACAGTCTCTCTCTCTGTTCTTTTGGGTGAAGCTATTTCTTGGTGAGACCATCGAACTCAAATAAATTTAGGATGTTAAATAAATTAAAGACATTAATCTTGAAATAATGCATTATTATTTTACAGGTTTTTTGTGTTTGAAAAGCACCTGCGATACATTCTGACAGTCTATCCTGTTGTCATTGTGGCTTTGAGTGGAAACATGACAAAGAACTTTAACTCTGCAGATCCAAGCCGCAACGGCATTTACATAGGTGAGCCTGAATGTCATACTGGTTTTGCTGTTGTGTTCTTAATCTGTAGTGCCAGCATTTCATGAAAACAATATTTTGTTGTATTCCACAGCTGCTTTACTGGGGTTGGCTTGTACACTATTTGCGATCAAAGTATTGCTGGTTATATGGAGGCATATTAAACATCCTCTCTACAAAGGCATGAATATAGAGGAGGTTATATCACCGATGGAAATCGCTGAAAAGCAGAAGAAGATCTTCAGTTAAACTGAAGTTTAATCATCCTTTTATAATGCTATTTATATTTGTAATTGTTTAAATATGTAAATTGTTTATATGTCCTTTTGATAAATGATGAAGTAAAAAATAAAATGCAAAGCTTGTGTAATTGAGTTACACAAACTGAATTGCTCTTATCAGGGCAGGGGGTGTCCATGACCATGATCTATGCACTGTTATGTGCCATTTTTCTGCAGCAATAAAATCATAAAACTCACTAGGGTTTAACGTTTTAGTAAAGTTTTAGTGGGGAAGTTAAGATGGCTGATGGCTTGAACCCAACTTGGGGTGTTTGAAGATAGAATTATGATCACAATCCCATTATGTCAAAATGTCAATCAAATGAATGAGCAGTGTATTGATTTGTATAAAACCATTTGCAGTATATTGTGGTTTAAAATTATGATGAATAAAAAAAACGTGTCTTCATTTTATTAAATGAAAGTTATAAATTTTTTAATAAAATTAAACTGCATTGGATACAAAAGGAAAATTAATATTTGTAATAATTGTAAGAAATGTAAACATTTATTTAAAATGTAGTCTATATATATCTTAGTCAAGTTACTATCATTGTTATTTTAGTATCATTGAGATGTTTATTAATATTTTTAATATATATATTTTTTTATATGTTCGTTTTAGTAATTTAGTTTTAGTAATTTTGTTGTTTTTGCCATTTTAGATTTTCATTTAAATTTAAATTTTATTTATTTTAGTACATCAAGTTAAATTCAATTAAAATAAGAGATTTTTTATTAAAGTCTATTTATTTTAAGTAACATTTTTTTAAATATTTTTTTTATAATTAATTTATTTATATATATATATATTTTTTTATAGTTTTATTTGATTTTTTTATCATTTAATTAAATTAAAAAAAATATATATAATTTTAAGGTATCCCCTTGTTAGGTTTATTGATTTCCCCTGGTGGGCTTTATCCTAGTTGACGTTTACTGCTGTAGTGTGGCTGTTAGTGAAGCCCCCCGTAGCACTAGGTGGCAGCATTTCATTGTGCGTCTTTCTCCCGCACAGGAACAAAAATGAGCGGGAGAATTTGTGTTGTTGTTGTGGGCCAAATACAGTGACGGACTCTATGAAAGATATTAATGTTTTCTGTGAGATATTAACATTTTAATACTTAATTTTGCTATTGTTTTGAAAGTAAAACTGATCGCAAACGCAAAGTTCACACCAAGACTTTCAAACTGCCTAAACAAAGAAGAGTGTAACGTAAGCGGTGAATTGCGGTCAGCTAACAGTTACCAGTCACGGGAATGTTGGGTTTGAAACAGAGAACCGGACTATCTGTGGGTTTATGAGCTTCACTGGCGGACACACATTTTCTTTAACCAGGGCTGGACACGATGTCCCAGGTCAGTAGTTATGGGTGTAACTTACGTGAAGAACAAAACCACAGTTGCATGTTGCCACCGTTTGTGGCGTAGCGAGTCGGACAGTGGCTGCGCTCAAAACCTAGTGAGCTCCCTACCTAGACAGCATTTTTAGGCATCATAGGCGCTCAAAATTCTCGCTGAATAGTCAGCTCACTGTGTTTTGAGACACCGCTAACTAGTGTTTACGTAACGAAAGTAGAAGTGAAGTGACAGTTCAGTCAGGCAGCATCACATTGTTTGTAACATTAACATAAACGTATTGTGATTTCTATTACATAAATGTGATGTTCTTATGAACTTTCTATTCATCAAGGAATCCTGAAAAAATGTGTCACGCGTTTCCCAAAAAATATTTAGCAGCAGAACTGTTTTAACATTAATAATAATATGAAATGTTTCTTGAGCATCAAATCAGATTAGAATGATTTCTGAAAGGTCATGCAACTCTGAGGACTGGAGTAATGATGCTGAAGATTCAGGAATAAATCATCACAGGAATAAATTACATTTGACAATATATTAAAATAGAAAAACAGTTATTTGAAATTGTAATAATATCTTGCAATATTACAGTTTTACTGCATTTTTGTTCAAACAAATGCAGTGGGAACATAAGAGATTTTCAGAAAGAAAAAGCTTACCAAACTGTAGTAGATAGATAGATAGATAGATAGATATGATTGTGTGTGTGTGTGTGTGTGTATTTGTGAATTATGTGATACATGTTTATGAGTTTTATATATTTTATATGTGTGCTATTTTTTCATGTATTTTTTATTCTTCAAATGAACTTGTGAAGTTTTAATCAATTATTTCAGGTCAAAGCCAAAAAGAAACTACATTATTATCAAGGACATGAAATGTAAGTAATGTTCCACTTTCAAAACAACCTATTGTATTGGTTAATATCTCTTAACTAGCTCAAGTTAGAGTAATTTAATCATGTGTTGCTGCTGATTTTCAGAGTCAATTCTGAATTCAAGATCGATAATGTTTTGACCCTGCATGACATTGACAATCTCTTCGATGATATTGGTAATTCAATTCTTACATTCATCTCATTGCTTAAAACATCCATTTCATTGTCACCTTTTCATGCCATTCATTGTGTGCAACCATATCCCATGTTGTTGTTATTGATAGATGCTGACTCTGAGCTGGGTTTGCCTCTGCTTTCTCCCTTGCCCAAAAGCACTGGTGTGAATAGTCAGAAGAAAAGTGGAAGTTCTTCTGATCCAGAAAAGATGAAGGCATCATCTAAACAGGTACACATGGAGTGAAACATTAGAAATCAGTCTGTTCTTTCTTAGTTCCGCAATGTGATGTTAATTGTTAATCAGATGACTCTGATTGTCAGCTGCCCAAGGATGCTTTAATCCAAGAAAATGGCATTCAAGAGGATGAAATGATTGATAAAGGTGAACCTACATCACAGTCTTTATATCAGTTGTATTCTGTATAATTACCAGCTATTATTGCACATTTTCTTTTAAAGAAAACTTAGTATTTGATTAAAACTATACAAAATACATTACTAAATGCAAAAATTAAATTGTAATTTAAAATGCTATATGCAAATATATAATTATACAATTAAATGAAGTAAATGTTTTATTTGTATCAGCAAGGCAAGTATAAATCTGAACTACTCGCCCGACCATGAAAGCAGAAAAAAAAAACTTTACTTTTGAGTAGGGCTGGGCGGTATATCGAGTTTGTATGATATATCGATAAGAATTTGTATCAGCAAGGCAAGTATAAATCTGAACTACTCGTCCGACCATGAAAGCAGAAAAAAAAAACCTTTACTTTTGAGTAGGGCTGGGCGGTATATCGAGTTTGTACGATATATCGATATATTTTTAATAGGCGATATGGCATGAGGCAATACCGCCCATATCGATATACAGTAGTTTGATACGAGCGCATCTAAATCAGTAATGGAGCAATCAAAAATAAAATGCCATTAATCTGTGCTCTTGTTTATTTGCTTTAATTTTTAGTATAGTGAATTGAACTTCTGCCTTAAAAAGCATTATTTTTGTTTTTAGATTGTAATGTTACAATGTTACAGCGTTGTTTTAGCCCCTTTTTTGCACTTAATGGATAGCATAGCCTGCTTTCACTACATTTGTCTTCATTGCCTTTAATATAAACATTGTTTTATTAGACAAAATTGGGCAGGATGTTTAAAAAAATAAAAAATTATATATATATAAATGGAAAAAATCCAAATAGAAAATGTAGAGAATACCGAGATATATACCGTATATCGCATTTCAGCCCAAAAATTCAGAGATATGAGTTTTTGACCATGTCGCCCAGCCCTACTTTTGAGTAGGGATGCACGAAATTGGATTTTTGCCGATTTCCAATAAGCCAATATTTTTCAACTCATTTTGGCTAGGGCTGCACGATAAATCGCATGCGATATTTAACGCGCGTCTTGTCAGAAAGCCGGTTCTGTAATCAGCGGTAAATCTCCGTTAAACATCGCATGCGATTTATCGTGCAGCCCTAATTTTGGCCGATAGCCGATTCTGAAACCGATATATAATTCCTTTTGTTTGGAAACAAGAAGTCTCTCCTGTACAGAGATTACAAACAAATTATTTTAAATTTTGGTTATTTTTAACAAAAACTTACTTGTTAGGATTAAATAAACAATAATGAAGTTCTCTTGAAATGAAAGCTGAAAATAACTATAAATCAACTATAAATCAATCACTGCATTTTTTCCAGACAGATGCAGTGGTAACCTTAACATTTTAATTGAAGATTTAACATTTGTAAAAATTAATTACATTAAAATTATTTAATTTACAAGTATCATTGTTTGTGATTTTTATTCATGTAAGCTATAGCTTCTGACCTTTAAATCAAAACATACTTGTGATTAATCTTAATCTTAGTTATTTGTGTATTTTACTTTCATTTTATTACAAGTAGGCCAACAGCGCCCCCTAAATATACATGTTTACATTTTAAAGGGGTGGTTGATTGTGATTTCACTTTTTTAATGTTAGTTAGTGTGTAATGTTGCTGTTTGATCATAAACAATATCTGCAAAGTTACGAAGCTGAAAGTTCAATGCAAACGGAGATATCGTCTTTTAAAATTCTGGCAGTTTAATGCCTACAAAAACGACTGGTAAGGGACTAACGACGTCATTGTTTACAATACAACCGGAGCACATGCCGCTATGTTGAGGGGCGGGACATTTAGATGCGTGCTAGAGGCGGTTTAGCCAATCACAACACACTGGGCCAGCTAATCAATCAGAGCCCATCGTGTATTTCTGAGGGAGCGGCTTCATAAAAGCAGGAAATTATCAGCGCGTTCAGAGGAGAAGGGACAGAGCGGTGTGGAATAAAGGTAAATTATGTGAAAAATAATGAGTTTTTTAACAAACGAAGCATTAACACATGTTAGACTGCACCCCATAAACACAATCAAGCCTATAAAAAAACCAGTCAACCACCCCTTTAAGCCATTATCGGCAGATTCCAATTATGTTCTGATAATATTGTGCATCCCTACTTTTGAGCCCTGTAGTAGAGCTAATTATTCAGCATATCTCATCACCTGCTTGGTATCTGTAATAATTGTCATATTTCTTTCAATCCTAACAAAGAGAGTCCACTTAAAGAAATTGCTCCCATAAAGACGTCCAGCCCTATTGCTTTGGCAACAGAGAGGGATGAAACTGTGGATGGAGTCAGACCTGTTGCTGATCCTCTTCTCTTTGTTGAGGATGACGAACCCATTGGTGGAGACTTAAGCAAGGCGTCCTGCACTCAGCAATCAGAACCGGTCAAGGAATCCCTCTATGGGTAAGAATAAAAAGAGTCTGATAACTGTTATGGTTTTTGTTTCATTGCCTAACTGTTCACTTATTTTCTCTGCTCTAAAGGGATAGCGGGTCTCTGGCATCACCACCGGAAAGGCTTGAGTTTAGAAAAACTACTAAATCAAATGCTGGTTCCTTATCAAGGTCAGTTATTAATGTATTAAAACAGTGTTGTACATCAACATTTAATATATTTTTAATAAATAATATTCATATGATTTAATATATAATCACACTTCTTTTATTATAACAAAAACACGTAAAATGTTTAATTTTTAGTATGAATCCTGCAAAAACCACTAAAATTTCAGAGCAAGCCACACAGTCTTCACCTCCCGAAACTAAGGAAGACTATAATTTGTAATGCTACAACTGAATTGTTCTTTCTGTTTAGAACTGCAGATTTCTTATTAAATCTTCTCTTTTTTTATTATTAAGGGATAAAGATCCAAGCCAACTTTCTCCTGTTTTGGTTCAGAAGAGTGAAACAAAACTTCAGGAGGCGGAGCAATGCAAGAATCAGGTGGTGGAGGATCCAGGCAAAGGATTGTCTTTCCAGCACAAGCTTAAAAAGGCCTTGATGCATAAATCCCCATGGTGAGTCTAAATATGACGTTCTGATCTTAAACCACATGTGCCATTGTTACTTTTCGTAACACTTTTTCATTGATAAGTTCCAGGAAACGAGCAGCAGTTCCAGCTCCTCCACCTGCAGCTTTAGAGGAGGATTTCATGATCCTAGATGATGAGGCTCCTGTTCTTTTTGTCATTCCTCGCAAGGCGGAGGTCAGCAGGAACAAAAGACCTGTCCCAACAGACACCGCAAAGGAGAATGTTCTTACAGAGCCACACTCTACAGATCAGCTCTCACAGAGTGAAACGGATAAAACAAATCACCATGGGAAGGATGATAAAAGAAACACAGCGCAAATTGAGTCTGGTAAACCAAAAAAAACGAAAGGAAAACGTGGAAAAGCCTCTAAAAAGAGTGGCAAAGACTCCGTGACTCATGATAGTGTTGAGGATGGAGCAGACCTTGTAACTGAAACGCTGGAGGACAGAGTTTCTGATCAGACCTCTTCTCAAACTGTACAGGGACACAAAACAGTGCCAACAGGTAAATCACAATTTTACAAAATCTCAGATTCAATGTGTATAAAAATGATTTAAAAAATTTTTTTTATCAGTACATAAAATAATTTTGGACATTTAAGGCAGACTTAAACATTCAGTTGCTTTTTATAACAAAATACCAAACGAAGTGACATCTGCAAACAAATTATGCTAGTGCTTTTTTTAGACTTACACTATCGTTTAAAAGTAGGGATGCACCGATACCACTTTTTCCAGTACTCGCCCGATACCGATACTTTTATTTTTGGTACTTGCCGATACCGATGCCGATACCTATATTTTTATTACATTTGTAAATTTTTTAAATATTGGGTACAGAAACCAAAAGGGTATGTATAATGTTAGTTGGTTAACTTCATTTATCAAATAGATACAGTCAAACCAAAATATATTCAGACACCTTCAACAT
>NW_015627632.1:358858-364706 GCF_001515625.1 Sinocyclocheilus rhinocerous
ACGAGTGCCATCTATTATTGCCTTGTTTATCTAAAAGTGCACTTTTCCTTGTTTTAAATCTAGCCAAAAAGCCATGTGTTGACTGTGAAACAGTAGACTTTAATTATATGCATTTATGGTGTAATTACTAAATTTCCGTGTCAATCTATGTTAATTTTTACCGCGAATAATAAGCTGTCACTTTAATTCAGCGCGTGCAGCACAGCAGAAATAGACTTGCGCCTGTGTCGAGCTCGTCCGTCCGCACTCATCCGCGGTTGAGTATACTTTGAAAGCTGTGCGGACTCGGCTGTGCGCGAGACAGAATGGAACGCGGAGAGTGAAGTATACCTATGGCGTTTAAATAGTGTCAAATTTCGCGCATATAAAACAAGACGCGCGCACATGATATGAGCGCACAGAACAGTATCCGCGCGAGGAAAATCATCCTCGCGAGGGAGCATTTCTGCACCGCGAGCGCACAGAACAGTATCCGCGTGCAAAAATGCGCTCTCGCGAGAACGGCGCTGAGTAGCGCTCGCTCGACCATCTCAATGCCCTCTCAACTGCTCAACCCCTGCTCGCGCGTCAAGTTGACTTTTGAGACTTTGGAGGCGGAGATCAAATGTCAGATGTCTCCGCTCCTGTGATTGGTCATTTTCAACACGTTACCGCTTGTTAAGTCATGACTAGGAATAGTTTTTTTTAATTTATTTTTTTCAATAATTAGTCATGTATAAACAACATGGCAACACCAATACCTATTTGCATTAGAATATAAAAACAGGTATGAAACATGAAACATAAGGAATAGTCGATACTATAGACTCTATAGTCAATTTACAATACAAATCCGTTTTTGACCATTATTTATTCATATCACAAGTTTAAGCCGATCTTTCCAAAACATAATAAGTTTTGGGATCATTATTTTTTCGGTAGTATTACAGCACACAATGAGCATATTTGAACTGTCGGCCATTAACGCTAGTGATGGGAAACCGAGGCTTTCTGAACTGTTTGAGGCTTTCATCAGATTGTGCCGAAAAACGGTTCATTACTCGAAGCTTTTTAACAAAGCTTTTTTGGTCAGACTGTTTCTCCAGCCTATCTAACGAAACATTGCAGAGCAGAGGATGGTTTGAAAAAGTTTTTAATCTGTGCCAACACGTAGTCCGGTCAATGGATTCACATATTGATCAATAATATAAAATATACACGTGTGTGATTATAATTAATAATTGACGTGAGTAGTAGCAAAAATATTTCGGGTGAGCTGTTCGGGGTCTCTGAGACCCCAGCTAGAACATGATAAAATGCAATACGTGTTGAGTGGTGTTGAGGTTATTCTAAACTATTCTACTGAATCCCAAATAAGTGTACACACACACACAAACACACACACAACTAAGTCAATGTAAAGTCAAACACAAGAGTCATGCGAAGCGCCGATTTTTTTCAAACCAGCTGTCCCGACCTTCCGATACTGCATGACGTTCGAAGCTTCAAATGTCATCAATCACGTGGTGTTGTCATTTCGATACAAGCATCGGCACAGTGTGTGATACAATAGTGCTTTGAAAACTGCATCGGAGCATCGGAGCCTCATTAGGCTATCAATCGTCCAATCACTAATTAACATGACTTTTCCCTTTTAGTTAAATGCAAGTGGTCAGTGTAGTCGATCGTTTTGTATTTCTTTTACTTTTTGAGCAGCACGAAATTATCAGCTCATATGTGCCTAAAATATTTAATAATGTTCTGTGGGCTGTTATGATAGGGAGAGTTGCAGGATGCTGCACGGCGGGTGGTGTCCTTGCTGCAGAATGCCCTGTCAGAGCCAGCACCTAGAGACAGTGAGGATTGATTTTAGTGTCATCACTTAATATTATCTAACCAGATCTATAAAAATAAACAGTATTAAATGTTGACTCAAAAACGGAAAGGTTTGCCGCGAAAACGACTAATAACGCTGTATTATGTATGCCAGGCCAGAAATCGCGATTTTATGACGATTTCGAATAATCGCACAGCCCTAATAAGATATATATATATTTTTTAATGTTTTAGAAAGAAGTCTCTTATCCTCACTAAGGCTGTGTTTATTTTGTTGAAAATATAGTAAAAACAGTAATTGTGAAATATTACAATTTAAAATAATTGTTTTCTGTTTTAATATAATATACGGTATAAATTATTCCTGTGAGGTCAAAGCTGAATTTCAAGCAGCCATTATTCCAGTCTTGCTCAAGAAACATTTCTTATTATTAACAATGTTTAAAAAAACAATTGTTCTGCTTTTGTGAAAACGTTATACTTTTTTTCAGGATTCTTTGATAAATAGACAGTAATGCATCCTTGCTACAAAATGAATTTCTTTAAAAAAAAAAGGTCTTACTGACATGACCCCACATTTTTGGAACAGTATTATTTTCTTACTTTTCTGAATGTACCTTTATTTTTGATCAATTAATCCCAAAATTATTTTTAGTGGATTTATAAAGTATGTCATGTGACACAATTAAATATTCATACCTTTTACTTTTTGAGGGCACTGTATTACTACATACTTTATCAATACATTTATTATTACTTTTATAATACATTCATAAATTAACTATATAAAAAATACACTTTTTAAAAGTTACCTGTGATTATATTTGAAATATTTCTTTGTGTGATGGTTACAGGAAAGAAACGTGCAAACAGAAAGGCACCTGAGCCAGCTGAGCTTTCTGACAAAGATGAAACAAATACAGGTGGCAGCCAAGAAATCCCAGTTTCTGAGTCTAGAGCCACAAAGAAATCCTCAAAGTCATCGAAACAGGAGAGACCAGGGCCAAAAGCTAAGAAGGAGTTCAGTAAAGACACTGCTGCAGCAGATCATCACTCCACAAAATCCAACAAAAAAAGAAAGAATGACAAAAAAGAGGAAACTGCTCCTAAGACAAAGAAACAAACTTCTAAACAACAAGTAGAGTTGGAACAGATAGATCCTTCCTGTGAGGAGCAAGAGCATGAACCTTCACCTGCCCTCAATGAGCAAGAGGAGGAACAAACGACAGGTTAGTTCCTCTGGCATTTGCTTCATTATGCATTTCACTGGTAATTACACAAAGCATAATTTTATTATTTTGGTTATACAGACATCTAACACTCCCAACTCAGAGATTAGGCATCCTTAACAACCATCAGTGCAGAGCGGATGAAAATGTAGAATCTTTTCTGTTTTATTTTTGCACTGTAGCTGTGAATAAACAATCTTCACACAAGGAAGACTCTGTGGATCCAGGCAAAAAGCAGAAGAGAAAAGAGACAAAAAGTGTGGAACCAAAACCAAAACCAAAACCAAAGGATCCACCAACAATAGCATCTGACATTTCTTCAGACAGTCCTATGTGTGGCAGGAGGAAGAGGAGATCTCCAGGAGAGTGGTGGCTCACTAGCCCGAATGAAAGTACCACAGAGCCTCAGCCAAAGCAAGTGTTGGGTACGGCACAAAGGCGGAAAGCAAGTACTAAAACATCAACAAAGCAAGCAGCTGCTGTTGATTCTGAGGAAACAGTGTCTATCAGGCCTGCCCAGGGGAATCAGAAAAAGCAGAAAACTCACAATTTGTTGGACAGTGCTAAAAAGGCAATAGCAGGTGACGATGGACATAACGCTGGAGCTGAGCAGAAGACTGCTAAGAAAACAGGTGGTCGAAGGAAACCAAAATCAGCAGCCACTCAACCTCAAGTGGCATCACCAGGAGAGGAAGTGGGAGCTTGTCCGAATGAGAATGATGTAGAAATTAGTCCAGAATTGTGTTGTCCTAACAGACAGCACAACGTCCTACCAGGTAAACTCATTCCCAAACTGTTTTTACTTCTGTTAAGTCTGATACAAGTTTTTGTATATACTGTTTCTTCCTATTAATAAAACAGGTGAGAAGAGAGTGTTTGACTGGGTCTACTCACATGAAACTGGATCTACACAGAAACAGACTTCATCTTCTCTTAGAAAACCAGACAGTTCTGTACCAGACAACGTTCCACAGAAAAGACAAAGAAAAGCTCCTTCCAATTGGTGGGAGGCGCCGCAGTCTCAGGAACCAGCTGATGGGCTTCCTACACCTCACAGGCCTCCTCCACAAAAGTCTGAACTAACAAATACTCCTCTTCGCGGTGTGTTTAATAAGGACGGAAATTCAATGAAGTCACAAAAAACAAAGAATCATGCCAGGAACCTAAAAAGAAACATTACCAACACACCAAAGTCAATCAAACGATCTTTAGCCTCAATGAATGCCATTTTTGATTCTCAAAAACCTGAAAACATGGTAAAAAGTGGACTAAGGTGCAGGAAACAGGGACGCAGAAACCTCCTTCACTCTCTTGAGGACCAGTCAGATCACTCGAGTGAGAATATGGCCCAAAATGATGATCAGCTGCAGGGAAATGGTCGTGCCTCCTTTGGCTTTACCAGTGGTGTTACCGTGGAGCCGTCAGGGACCAGAAACAAAACAACTGTCCGAGTATCCAGTGGACCCAACACGTTATCGGATGTGTAAGTTGATTTATTAAAGGCAGATGCCTGGCCTAAACAAATGAGTGTAAATACTGAAAATACACTATCTGCAGTTTATCTTGTAATGCATACTATATATTTTTTATACAAGATTTTTTGTATCCATAGTAATTTATACAATATTAAAAATGTTTATAGTTTGATATATTTACTATTTTATATATGTATACATATATATATATATATATATATACATACAGGGCTGATTAGATTACTTAAAAATTGTAGTCACTGTTTACATGACAAAAATTGTAGTTAGTAACGCAATCCATTATATTACACATTTTAGGTAATATAATCAGACAACTTTTGGATTACTTTAAGATTACTTTTGACCAAACTCATTTATCACATTGATATAAAAAGTACAATCTTGTACCGTATTCATATAAAAATACAAAGAGTAAGAAAATATATTCCGCTCGTTGTTAATAACAACATGAAGGGCATTGAACATTACATTACATCAAGGTTTCCCAAACTGGGGTTTGTAAGGAACTGCTGGGGGTTTGTGAGTTTAATGAAAAGCTAATAATTAAATCATAACAATGTAAAATGAAAAGAAATCGTTTAAAAAATATCATCAATCAAAATAAAACACTGACTACAAAAATGAAATATTTTATTTGTTTACCAGCATGTCATGTGACCATTAACCAATGTCAGAGAACTGTGAACATGCAAATGTGATAATTATCAAAATATTTATTTTAAAATCTCAGGGGTACAAGTAAATATATTAGGTAAAAGAGTTTCAGATGACAAAAAAGTTTGGGAATGCCTGCATTACATGTAAATAAGAAATAACATGAATATGTGCATTTTATGTGTTTGAAAGACAAAAGCCTTCCAAACACAGTAATACATGGTTAAATAATCTAGTTAAACTACTGAGTGATAATTCAAATAAAAATGAATGTGTTCATCAGTAGTTGATGCAATGTTGAAATGATCTGAAATGATTTGTTGTAAATCCAGTGGTCAAATGCTGTGTAGCCACCTGACTAGTGACTGGTCTTTGTGTGAATGTACACAAAACTGGAAGACATTCTGAACGTATATAAGCGGTAGGCTATTTTAGAAAGGAACATTTAAAAGATGAAAAAGAGGGAGAATCAATCAATTTATGCGATCTGCACTGCCTCGTCTCTCTCTCTCGCGTGCGTTCTACAGCAGTCACTTGGATAAGTCATTGTTGCTTGTTGAACTTGTTGACTTTTGATGAGTTTGAGCGTGTGACGCGCGCTGTGAAAAAGTGTGTTGGAAACACAAATTGAGGACCAAATCTGCACCTTCTTGA
>NW_015627632.1:364734-370208 GCF_001515625.1 Sinocyclocheilus rhinocerous
TGTACACAAAACTGGAAGACATTCTGAACGTATATAAGCGGTAGGCTATTTTAGAAAGGAACATTTAAAAGATGAAAAAGAGGGAGAATCAATCAATTATGAATAATTTATTGCTATTGTGTGAATATGTAATCATGTAATCAATAAAAAAGTAACTGTATTATGATTGTGAGTATTTTAGACACATTAATCAAAAGTGACAGTAGAGACATTTATAATGTTACGAAAGATTTATAATACAAATAAATGCTCTTTGTTCTTTTGATCTTTCTATTAATCAAAGATGAATAGAATACAAATTTCTTATTGTCACGGTTAATATTGTATTTCAGTTAATACAATTTTAACTGTGACAATAAGAAATGTTTCTTGAGCAGCAAATTAGCATATTAGAATGATTTCTGAAGGAACATATGATTCCCAAAGAGGCACAAAATCACTCTCACTGACCTTTTCCTGGACAGTACCCAGCTGGTGGAACGACTTGCCTATCTCAATTCGAGCAGCTGAGTCTTTAGCCATTTTCAAAAAACGTCTAAAGATATATCTTTTTCGTCAGCACCTGACCAATTAATACTAGCACTTACCTATTCTATTCATTTTTTCTAATTTATTAAATTAAAAAAAAACCGACCTTGCTATGCATATTGTGCAAGACTAACTGAGACTTGTCCTCTTGTTGGTCTGATTGCTTCTATTGTTCTCATTTGTAAGTCGCTTTGGATAAAAGCATCTGCTAAATAATTAAATGTAAATGTGATTCAGTGATCATGTGAAACTGAAGACTGGAGCAATAAGATATATTAAAATAGAAAACAGTTATTTTTATTGATATTATATATCACTTTATTACTTGTGTCTAACCCCTGCACCAGACCATTAAGATAAAAATAATCAATGCAAATAGTCACTGTTTAAAATTCTGTTTGTGTAGTGACGTTGCTTTCAGAAGTGGGCCGTCATCAATGCTTGAGCTTCAGCGACATGATGAAGAGGATGATGATATTGGTAAGTAGTCATGTGCAAAATATTGTAAAACTGCAGTCTGTCATTTGTGTGATCAGGTGGAAATTGCCACAGAACCATGTGTCTATCAAGAAAATCAGTCTACAAATGGCAGCTTTAACAGCATATTTGTAACTGTAACTGCTTTTTTTTTTCAGATTTGCCATCGTCTAGAGTGGTGCTGTCGCCGAGAGTGACACTGCATGAGCCACAGGCTCCACGGGTGTTGGCGCAGTGTGATCTCTGTGGGCCTCCACTGCAGCCTATTGTCCTGGAGGAAGAGGATTGGAACAACCTGCACAAGTGGTTCTCTCACCTGTGGCCCCCAGCCTCTAAAGGTATGACATTACAGTCACAAATGCATTAAATCAACAAGAAAGTCTTTTACATATCAGGTGTAGCCATGTTACGAGACTCTCTGCCTGAACAGGCACAATAGTGACAAGAAAGGAGATCCCCCTACTTGGGCCTGAACCTGTAAAAGCCGTCACTCACCAGCAGGGGTGTGAAGTAACGAATTACAAATACTCACGTTACAGTAATTAAGTAGTTTTTATCAGTAATTGTACTTTTTTGAGTAGTTTAAAAATTGTGTACTTTTACTTTTACTTGAGTACATTTTAAGTGATGTATCGGTACTTTTACTCCGCTATTTTCCTCCGTTTGTAGTTGTTACATGCTTATTTTAATTTCATTTTTATCCATCAACGTGATTGGAGAGAGAGTAATAGGTCTCGTGACTTTCCTCAAATCAAATTGTGCATAGAAAACTTTAACCGCCAACTGTTTATCATGGCTGCTGGAAGTGCATTATTCAAGCATCAATTCAGTCGCATCTTCCTCTAACTTAATATGTTAAGGTAAATTTCGGATTTCTGCTTACTAAATGATTTGTATATATGCTTGCCTATCTACACAGCCTGAAATTTGGTGTGAGGTTGCGGGTATTGCATACAGTGTAAACTCCCGCAAGTGACCCGTGGCGTTAATATACTGCATCTGTGCCAGTGCATGATATAATAAAACTGCAGCTCGTTAATAAACGTTTTTTTTTAATCCATTGTATACAATCCGCCTTCATTTAGCAAATGCACTCGCGCATAAACTATTTTCAAGTTCAACACTTTTTGTTCCGTTCAGTTGTGGATGCTGCTGATTCACCAAGACCGCCGCGGCTCAGCAAAGAGACATGCGCGCGTGTGTGTGTGTGTTTTTCTTTGAAAAAGTTTCCCCAGAAATAACTCGCTATTTAATGCATTTTTCCTTACAAACTGTATTATCAGCATAACAATTCAAGTAAATGTGTAAAAGGTATGGCATGAATTTGCCATCCTTCTAGAACAATGTTGGTACTTTTACTTGAGTATATGTTTTCAGTACTCTTTCCACCACTGCTCACCAGATTGACAACAAAGTGCTAGTGTTGTCGAAGTCTGACTGTGTTGTCACCTCGTGTTGCATGAGTCTGAACTAAAAAGTTGCGCTTAAACACACCGTAAAGACTAAAGCCAGTGACCAACTAGCACATACGTTTTGCCCCTTCTAGGAAATAACTGTCAGTATCAGCAGGAGGCGATAGTCTATATTTGGTATTCAAATAGAGAAACAGAAACAAGTACTGCAGATATATAAACTCTGTAAACAAAGCAGCGGTTGATTACTATTTTGAATATGAATCATGTTGATCACTTTCTTCATTTCAGACGGTTATGTTGTTATGAAAATGTCAAATTAAAAGAGCCTTCTCTGAGTCCTCTTAACTTTGTCATTTGCTTACTTTCACTTTTCCTTTTTGTGCACTGGTTCACTAAGCTGAACTACCAATCAGAGTGATCTCTCACCGACCACCTGATCCCGATTCAACATGCACAATCAGCCAAAAAGCTGCTGATGGGGTCCGACTAGTGCCAACGGCATGGAATACACTGCAAAAACTGAGCTAACAGACGCTCGGTGGCCCATCGTTCACCAATTGTTGGTTTGGTGTGTCATGGCCTTACATCTTAGAATATCTAAAGGCCAATAGGGTTTTTTTTTTATACAGGAAGCATTAAAACAGAACAAATGAGGAAAACTGATAGCTTGGTCCATAATTCATGGGACTCCAGACTTTAAAGCCCCTAATAGAGCGCTGTAGTGATGACATATTTTTGTAGGCCAACCTGAAGATAGCATTGCCCTGGTTCCCTCGACAAAAACCCATTAGGCTTTTAGATTATTGCAGAAAATATTTGAGATTCTTGTGCACATTTTGTTCATTTTGAGGCCTAGTCCACATGTATATGGGTATTTTTATAAACAGTTTTTCCTCCTTCGTTTAAAAAAAAAAAAAACCTTGTCCACCTGAAAATGCAGAAACACGGTATGAAGCGCTGTCAAGAGCATGCCAAACACACAGGTGGCGATACAACCCTAACCGTAAAGCCATGTTGGCCAATTACAGACTTGCCTCATGTAAACAAAGAAGATAGCGGCGCACAATCTGACGTCAAACAAAGGAGATAACAGCGCACACGCCGACGTCACAAACCAAAATCTACGGTTTCACCGGCTACACAACAACACTGCAACCGGAGTTTCTGAAAATCTTCACCCTGGCAGGAGTTTTCATAAAGTTTAGATTTCAGTGACCTGATACTGCGTTTGCATGTGGATGAACGCCAAACCGCATAGAAAAGACTGTGGTTTTGAAAATAACCATGTTCGTGTGGACAGAGCCTGAGTTAGAATGTAGCATAATTATAAACACAACAAGGCTGTGAAAGTTGACTACTGATTGTGTTAACCACAGACCTTATTTCAGCCATTTAACTGTTGGTGTTATCAAAAAACCATGATAAATTCTCCTAAAGGTGATGTATAGTTTGAAAAAAAAAAAAAAAGAATTTGTGTTTGACTATTTTTTCCCGTTCTCTTTTCCTTGTTGCTGTTTATAATGCTGTGACTTTCCAGACGTTTGAGATGTTTGACTTCCACAGTGCTTTGAAGTAGAAAATTCTCAGTAGGATTCGAATGCGTCTCACAGTGCACCACACAGATAATTGGTTCTCACTGTGAGGTTCGGTTGCGAAGCATTTAACGCTTGTCACATAAAAGCCTAGAACGTGAGATGAAGACACTATCATGTAATTACATGTGCTTCAGCAGCCGAATACTGTGACTTTCCAGCCGTTTGAGATGTTTGACTTCCACAGTGCTTTGAAGTAGAAAATTCTCAGTAGGATTTGAATGCGTCTCACAGTGCACCACACAGATAATTGGTTCTCACTGTGAGGTTCGGTTGCGAAGCATTTAACGCTTGTCACATAAAAGCCTAGAACGTGAGATGAAGACACTATCATGTAATTACATGTGCTTCAGCAGCCGAATATTTTGCTTATTTTCAGTGCTGGAAAAAAGGTAATTTGCCTTCTTGTGACTTGCTTCATATAGCTTATTCATGAGCAGTGTTTTTGTTCTCCTTTCTAGATGGGAGAGTTATTAGTCCTGATGACTTCCACTGGCACTCCCATGGAGGCCGAGCAATGGGCCACGTGGTTGACCTCCAGTGCCACTCTTTCTCACATGGAAAGATTCTGCTGGGGTCGTTCATGAAGAAACCCTCACAGGTGGACCTTGATACGGTTTCTGTGAGTAGAAAGTGTCTTTTTATCTCTGTTAATTGCATAACCACAATAGTGACCTGAGTTTTGTCTGTTTTGAGCATAGACTGTATGAAAACATGGACGTAGTGTCCGTGACGTCACCCGTAGTTTTCCGAAAAGCGTTTTTGAAGCCTAAAGTAGGCGGAGCCGGCTGTTGCCATCTTGGCAGCGCGTCACCGCGCATCACTCCCGAATAATCGAAAATGGGCAAATAGGCGGGAGCTGGTTGCTGAAACCACGCCCACCTAGCTCGATGGTGGTGTTGATATTGATGGTGTAAAGTCAGTCTACAATTCTGGACAAGTGTTTATGATACCCTCTGGTGAGTGAGAACTTAGATCAGATTTAATGACATTTGGTTTTATGTATTGCTAAATACTAATAACTTTTTTTTTGTTACAGGACATATGTATAGCATCCAAAACCTCTGTCAGGAGCCTGCAGTGCTGATTTACCACAGTCAAATGACACACAGAGCTGATTGACATTGTGACTTCCGTCAATTTGAGATATAATTGTAAAAACTAGTTCATGAGAAGGTTACATGACAGTTATTTGTTTTATTGTGCCTTTTTGCCTATATGATGTTTTCATCATCCCAGGCTGGCATGTTTGATAAATAATAATGGACTACACGCTACACTCTACTGCATTTATTTAGATTATATGTAAACTTTACTGTGTTTCTCTTTATTAAGGTATTCAGCATTATCTCAAGTTGTGTGCGTGTTGATATTGATGGTGTAAAGTCAGTCTACAATTCTGGACAAGTGTTTATGATACCCTCTGGTGAGTGAGAACTTAGATCAGATTTAATGACAGTTG
>NW_015627632.1:370258-379967 GCF_001515625.1 Sinocyclocheilus rhinocerous
TGTAGATTGTTTCAAAAAGTCATACAAGTATAGTTGTCTAGCAAAGCTCATAAATGTTAGTTGTTTTGTGTAAATAGCTTCAAGAAAAACGTGATTTTGTGAAGCTATGTGAAATGCTTTTCAAAACCGTGGTCTTGTTAATATACATGTGCATTTTTGTCTTTGATTCCCCCCCCCTCAGAATGCAGTTTAACTGTGTAGGTATTCAGAACAAATTTTTTGGTTTGTCAGCAGGGGTCAGCAGATCCTCATCTATATTACATTGCTGAGCATGTCCAACTTTGCCTCTTCTTTATGCTCAAATGTAGTGCTGTTTATTTGGGGTGTGTGTGAAAACGTAAAATCTCCATTTTATTAGTAACCACTTCATTTACAGTTTTGATCAATGTATTCTCATGTAAGTGATTTCACAGCATTTGTGTTTGTAATATTGATTCTACTTCTACTGCCCTGTTTGGAAATGAATTTATGTATAGACTTGTAAAAAACATTTTGCTTGAATTTTGTGTTTTATATTCCATCAGTTCTGAAAGAGCAAAGAGGTACAGAAGCCACTGTGCATTTGCTTTTTTATAAAGTAAAAATGTATTTGTGAAAGAAGCAAAATAGATACCAGTACACATTTTTATAAAATGTATAGATAGATGATTAAGACTTTAATCCATTATTGTCTCTAACATTTAAAAATAAGTGTGACATTCACTTGTGCACACCATTTTTCCCTGGTCACTTACAAATCCTTTTTGCAAAGACCAGGGGATGCTCTATTAATTATGCAACATGCTTTTAACATCATACTGTGGAAACGCAACATGAAATATATGAGACGAAATACCTTTTCATAGCAAATCATGATACTTTAAACAAGTTTATCCCTTGTCCAACACCACTAGGAATGTTTTACGCAAGTGTGATAGTGATAACAGAGTTTTTGTTTATAAAGATAATATATTCTTGCTTTAACCAGCATATGGTTTTAGTTAGGATACCCCCATCCTTCTCCTGAGGTTTTCAAACCAATCCACTCCAAAGTCTCTTACATTGTGTGCCTAAAAAGAGAAATGGTTTGTTTACCACAAATCACAGTAAATTCGGGATTACTTTTTCCAATCAAATCTTTACCAAAGGTTGAAAATGTTTCAATTAATCAGACTGTGTCACTTTAATCACAGTAAATCCCCCATCAGCAGAAATGGGAAAAAGTTGACAATATACTTTCTCTAACTTGTTATCGTGCTGAATTAGCAGTAGCTACGGGCATCAATAATTTATTCTCTTTATCATGCAAACCCACCTGTGGATCCAGTCATCCTGTTTTTTTGAGGATAATTCGTTGAGAAAAATGAGCAGATCCCTGAAAAAACCCATCAGAGCTGACTGATGTTGACTAGAGACCAAAGATATGTCAAACCAAGCGATTAGCAGTGTTTAATGGAACGACTTTCCACATTTCCCACTGAATGTTGTGGAAAATGTCAACATATTTCATGTATTTGTTTTATCTTGCTATTGACGCATGCATCCACACATCGTTGTAAAGGTTAAACGCAGAGACCCACAAGGGTAGCTGAATAATGTATTAGTAAATTAAAAAAAAAGGTCAGATGCAGTACTTGCCCAAAATAATGATTAAAAATATAATTTGGACTGAGGGTTTTCCTGAAAAGCCTCTTGGGTTGGTCTTTTCTCCACATACTCACAAATGTGATTAAGGTCCTAAGGAACTCAATCAAATTCAATCAAAAGCAACTAGCATTGAGTTAAAAGGCGAAATAACTCAAAAACTGGTGAGTTTTCAGTAGCTTCATAAGCTTGTGGAGGCACTCCGAGCTTAATGCATTAAAACACTGCAACCCTTTTCCTCGCATGATAACATTGATTACTGTGCTCACATTTGTAGTGCTAAGTGCATCTGAGTGCAGATGGATGAAGGACGTGGTTCAGAGTTGAGAGAAGCTCCAAAAGGGTAGCAGACGCAGGGCAACCGAGAGTAGTAAACACTCGGGGTGAATTATAAATGTGGAGGAAGACAAATCACAGCTCCCCAAAGAACATTTCCAAAAGAGCAGAGCTTCGACAGGTTAAAATTCTGACAAATATGTAGAAAGGGATCATTAGATGAGAGCTTTGCATAGCCTTGTTGTGTATGCATGCCACATTCTGTGTTAATATGTCACTAGCAAGTAACTTTGTTAACATTTACACTCTTAAAAATAAAAGTATCTGGTAGGTATGTTCCATGAAGAAACCTTAACATCAGTGGAACAATTCCATTGCTCAAAAGGTTCTTTATTGTGGAAAAATGTTCTTCACACTAAGAAAAAAAAAGGATCTTTTAAGAATGGTTCACTAAATAGTTCTTTGGGGAACCAAAAATGGTTCTTCTATGGCTTTTCTGCAAATAAAACCCTTGTTTAAACGTCCATTTGTAAGAGTGTACTTTGACAAGTTAATATACATTCCTTTTCTGTATGTCAGTGTGAACACAATTCATATCAGAACTGAATCTACGAAGGCGCTAATCGCAGTGTAGGATTTATGAACAGCCGCATTCTGGCAGCAAACATTATCAAAGGATATCCAGAGTATAACGTCACTTCCTTCCATTGTTGAAAATTTTCTCTAAACCCGTTCGCTTGGTGCTGTGCACATCTGTTAGTTTCAGCTCAGCCCATTAAAATCAAATCAGCTAAACAATGCATCTCTTTTACTAAAGTGGTCGCTTAGAACTCGATGGCAGACTTGGCAGCATTGAACAAATCAAGGAAATTCCCAATGTCAGACACTTAACAAGACTAATCTGTTACACAGATGAACGCTGATCCCTTTTATCCTCTCTGCCCTTAGTGCTGCAGCTGATTTTTTTAGGGGGAAAAAAGTCAAGTTTGTACCAAATATGTAATTTTGCTGGTTTGAATGGTTTTTTGGATGTAGATCTTGTTATAATTGTGTGTAATGGCATTATCTAATCGGCTGAGCAAAGCATCAAAATCAGTGAATATGACGTTCAAGAGGAAGTGTGGTGTTAGACAGTTTGTACTTATGTGTTTGTGTTTATATACTATATGTAGGGCCATGTCAAGATCAGCTTTCCGCTTTGTTGTTCCAGGAAGCTTAGGCCGAAGAAAACCACAGATACATTTTGATCTGATTAAACCAGACAGACGCTTCCTGTGTGACTAGTTCATTTTTGAACATGGTCAGCACACAAGTAGTTTCACTTTTTCAGAAAATGACCTTGTGGTCTGCTTATGACATTCTTTCACATCCAAATCATCAATTCACAAAGGCTTGCCACTGACAAAAAAAGTGTCATACTGAGAAATAACAGGAAATGAAGGCTTAGGCTAAATTACCAGGGTTGCATTTTATTGTTATTTTTACTGTAGAACCATTTTTTCCCTAATATTTGATAGGGCTATTACGATTTTATCCTGGAGGATGATAAAATGGTTGAAAAATCCAGTACAGCAAATCATGGAGAACTGGTCAAGTAAGCAACCACCAGAACACCATAACTGCCTAGCAATGTATTAGCAAACACACCAAAACAACACACATAAATGTGCTTTAGGGATTTTTTAATGGAATATTATGCAGAAATGATCCTACTCCCTAAAAGAACCCAATGAAATACCTTTACTGAGATATAATATATCCCTGTGACAGTCTCTGTAGTCTCTTCTAGTCTCTGTAAACTAAAAAGAAATGTCAGATTTTTTTTTATACGTTTTTACCTCCTCAAACACTGTAAAAAGTAAAAATTTGTATTTGTCAATATGAAATTTACATTAAACTGAAATGTAGAATAAAACCATCATCTTTAAGGCTAAGACCTTTTGTTTAGTCAATCAGAATGCTTTTGACGCGCTTTCTGTCTGTCAGTCAGTTTTGACGTTCACAACGTGCCGTCCATATATGGGAAGCCGGAAGCTGGGACTGGAACTTGGAGCAGAATTTGTGTTTACTGTGTAGCTCTTTCATCTTTGCAATATCTTTTCTCCAAATCGTGATATAATCTGCCATTAGTCCCTTCATATTTACGACAGACTTTCATATGTATCTGTATCTTAGAATCAGTGGCAGTTCAGGCCTTCAGTATGAAAGTCTTGCTGTCACAGACATACTGAAACTGCCTGCTTCTCATTTATTCTCATTAACTCCAAGAGACTAATTTTGCATTGTTAACAATGTGGATAATTTAGTGGCTCATATACAGTACCTAAAAGTAAACTTCCATTATGCAAATTGTTTCTGGTTTATTTGATATTTGAAGGCCACTTGAGTTTTCAATCTTTAGGCAGTGGTAAATGCTGAACTTTGTATTGTAGAGTGACAATCGATCTCCTATAGCTGTTAGTTGAAATTGGACCAAAGTGGACACGAGGCTTGTCCTTGTCGATTGTTGCACCCTGTGGTGGTGCACAAACTACACCACCCCTTAATTTCAGCCTAGAGCTGAAGGGGACTCCAAGGTTGTATGCAAAATGTTTTATTCTGTAGACAAGACAAAAATATTTCAATTAATTTAATAACTTGTCTGGGCCAGCCGACAAGATACAGCCTGCCCTCCTTATCGGAAACAGGAGTCAATTACTGAGCTACATGCACACATGTAATTCACTGCATATCATTGAGCACAGCAACATTCAATCCCTTAGACACCCAGTGAATGAGAGATTATCACACGTGTTCACAGTCAATGATACAGACATCAAACTGTGCAGAGCACAGAAGCTCCAGTAATGCCCCTCTCTTCAAGAAACATTGATTATCTAAACTGCCTGGGCTGTAGCCGAGCATTGCCTTAAAAAAACAACAAAAAAAAACACTAACCTGCTAGGGTCTATTCCTAAATCAATTAATTGATGTCGGCATGAAACCATTCATGAAAATTGAGTCTATTTTCTTAATGCATGTTACTGATCTTACTGGTCTTAAGAATGTTTCAACTGTTTTGTCTGTACAATGAAAGTCAGTGGGGTCCAAAACTGCACTGCAAACGTTTTTGTATGAAAAACAACAACAGCAACAACAGTATGTTTAATGTTTAAAAAAAGTGTGTGTTCAGCAGAAGGATGCATTAAATTGATCAAAAGTCACAGTAAAGACATTTATAATGTAAAAAAAAAAATCTGTTTCAAATAAATGAAGTTGTTTTGAAATTTCTTTTCAATAGAGAATCCCAAATTAAAATGCATCACAGTTTCCACAAAAATATTAAACGTCACTACTATTTTCAACAGTGATAAATGTCTCTTGAGAAGCAAATCAGCATATTAGAATGATTTCTGAAGGATCATGTGACCCTGAAGACTAGAGTAATGACTGCTTAAAAGTCAGATTTGCCATCACAGGAATAAATTACATTTTAAATGTATTAAAATAGAAAACAGTTATTTTAAATTGTAATGATATTTCACAATATTGCTGTTTTCACTGTATTTTTAATCATATAAATGCAGCCTCGGTGAGCATAAGAGGCTTCTTTCAAAAACATTTTAAAAATCTTACTCCAAACTTTGAAACGGTTGTGTATTTGATAAAGAACCCCAGCTGTACCTCAACCTTGCCTGCGTTTCTTAAGTTGACCCTATTTGTCCTCACCGTGTTACACAAGCCTTGTAAAAAGCCTCACTATGTTGCTAATATCTGTTCTTCACTAGCATTATTATCTGCCTGCTGTTTCTCCTCTGGATATGCACTTGTGTCACTGCATAATCACGCTTACAACTTCCGTGACTGACAGTGAATTGAAATTCTTATATGTGATATCTTTGGTCCCAAATTGAGGGTTGGAATATGTTGGCTCATACTTTGTTTTTGAATATTCAGGCTGAGATGCTGAGAAAACTGATGACAGACTAAACAGCCAATGCACTTTCCTGCTTCAGTGGCTCTGTCACACACGTGATCTGCACTGATGTACAACACCCGCAGGGTGAATGGCAGCAGGTGTTGTCCCACGTCACAGACGGAATTACACCTATGCTGGTTTTGTTTGTGTTTATTTGCTTCTTAGATTTATTTTTGATAAGTGTGGTGATTAATATAGAAAACTGTTTATGTCATGTTTTGGTAGAAATTGTTCTCATATGCTTAATCTCGGGTATAGCAGGTAAAGCTAATCCTTATCTGCGTGGCAGCATGGGAATGAGGCAGGCAGGTGGCAGGAAGGTAGAGATGCATGATTACCAACACGTCATTTTTGTAGAGAGACAGAAAGCCTGTGGTTTACTACATTGCCATTTCATTGAATTATCTGGGCTGTGCATTTATGAAGTAATCTTTGAGTCGTCTCATTATATGGTACAATATGGTAGAATAAATCTGTTATTTAGTGTCTTAAATAGCAATCTTAAAATATATTTAAATAAGAAATTATAAACTAATTAAATTAAAAAAATTATTTCATTATTTAAAATAAAAATATTTAATGGGATGATATATTTAAGTCCCATTAAATAATATAGTTTTATTTGAAAAAAAAAAGTAATATATGTATTCACAACCGTTGGGGTCAGTACGATTTTTTAAAATGCTTTTAAAAGAAAGTCCTTTAAGCTCACCAAGGCTGCATTTATTTGGTTATAAATATAGTAAAAACAGTCATATTCTGAAATATTGTTACAACTTAAAATAACTGTTTTCTGTTTTAATATATTTTAAAATTTACTTTATTCCTGTTATGGCAAAGCAGCTGATATGCTGATTTTTTTTTCAGGATTCTTTGATGAATAAAACTTTCAAAAGAACAGCATTAATTTGAAATATGAATGTTTTGTAACAACGAAGTATTTACTGTAACTTTTAATCAATTTAATGCGTGTTTCCTTAATAAAAGTTTTTTTTTTTTTTTTTTACTTTTTGAACGGTAGTGTATATAAATTAATAAATAAAATGTAGTAAAATGTTACAGAAATTTTCTTCAGCCATTATTAATTTTCAGAAATGCTTTTTAATATTCCACAGCAACCTGTTTGTCAGTATTTCCATTATTAACACACAATCAGCATATTTCCAGATGCAAGAAGGGTCTTCGTGCTGAGAAAGTTCTCAGTCGTCTGAGGTTGTATGTCTACTTTTGGCTTGACTTTGCAAGTCGACAGTCTGAAGCATTAATTAACCGAGGATTATTGCATTATTAATAGTGAACATCCCAGAATCCCTGAAACGACTTTCATTTCCCTTGTGTGCGATATTGCTACAGGGAAGTCAGTTATTACAGAGATCACTAGACACGTGATTCATCCGAACGCAAACTGCTCTGTGTGCTGAGATATTTCCAGTTCCCGCATATTCACAGGCACAGTAGCGCCTCATTTACGAAAAACCTTTGTAAAAAAAGTCACCATTTATAGGTGCTTTGAAAATGAATGACATGGAATGGTGATGTGAACTTCACTATGTCAGGATATTGCAGCCCTACATTTAATTAACAAGTTGCCCAAGGCCTCTGAAAAGTTCAGCCAAGGATATTATAATGAACATCGTCTGAAAGAAAGTCACTGACAAAACACATGTACAAGTTCTTTGACATTTAAACCACACAGTCAGACTTTAAATACAGTTTAGGTGTAGCTGGCCTTAAAGGGATAGTTCACCCAAAAATGAAAATTCTGTCATCATTTACTCACCCTCATGTCGTTCCAAATCTGTATGAGTTGCTTTCTTATGTTGAACATAAAATAAGATATTTTGAAGATTGCTGGTAATCAAAATCCCTTTGCCACGTCACCAAGGGAGCGAAATCTGACGCTCGTTTTCTCAGACGCTTGCAGAAAAAGGCTTCCCAAAATAAAGTTACTGGGTTAATCTTTTTCACGTTTCCTTGGTTGGTAGATGCACTGGGGACCTGATTATAGCACTTAAAACCTCAAAAAGCCAAATTTTCATGATATGTCACCTTTAAAGTAATATTCATTCACAGTATTTGCAAATGACTGACTTGCCCCTAAGTTTGGAAAAAAGTATGGAAGCACAAGGACAATAATACAATCACAGCCCAGCAGACAAATGGGCAGCACCATGAATAAACATTTAAAATAAGCAACAGTCACAACTGTTTATGTCATAACAGTTAAAAGTGCAACTATATCTAAGCTATCAATTCATTTCATAAGCAGCTAAAAAGGCTTGGCATCCATGCAAGGATACCAGGAAAAGACATGTTTGGAATGTGGTATTTGCGTACATCAAACTCCCTTACTTTTAATATTTCAGCATTTGCATTCATACATTTGGCAGACACTTTTATCTAAAGCATCTTACATTGCATATACATTTTATCAGTTCATACATTCCCTGGTAATCAAACCCATAACCTTGGTATTGGTGATGTCATGTGCTACAGGAAAGCATTCTGCAGTATATATATACAGACATATACACTACTGTTTGGAATAATTTTGTTTAATGTTTTTGAAAAAAGTCTCTCATGGTCACCAAGGCTGTAATATTGTGAAATATTATTACAATTTCAAATAACAGTTTTCTATTTTAATATATTGTAAAATGTAATTTATTCCTGTGATGGCAAAGCTGAATTTCAGTAGCCATTACTCCAGTTTTCAGTATCACATTATCCTTTACAAATCATTCTAATATGCTGATTTGGTGTTGAATTATTATTGGTGCTCAGTTATTAATAATGGTTTTTATTATTATCATCAGTGTTGAAAATAGTTTTTGTTGCTTGATAGTGATATTCCAAATATTCCAAATTCTTGATATTCCAAAACTTTTGATAGGTAGTGTGTGTATATATATATATATATATATATATATATATATATGTATGTATGTGTATATCTATTAGTATGCCACATTTGTTAAAATGTGCTGTATATGTCTGATAACATGACATGGATTACTATATTTAACAATGCGGTGTGCTTGACGTTACATTTCCAGTGTGATACATTAACCGGAAGTAATATCAGATGGGGTTTTCAACACTGTTTGACACATTCAGTAGACTACACCGATTGTCTCATGAAATTATTTAAGTGTACTAGTGAGGAACTAGTGGTACTCTGCTGGGAATCAAGATATATGGAAACTCCTATGCTCACTGGCAACAGTGATGTCTTCATTAGCAACGTGTTTAAGGTTGAACTTTTTTTAAAAGTAAGTTTTCATTTTTCGGTACATTTAGTTCATTTTTTATTTTAAAGTGTTTTGTTGAACTACTATTAGTGCAAAGACATTGAACTTCTTTCAGAGCTGCTTAACTGGGCTGAGTGCCCTGGTTTAATGCAATGTTCGATCTGGGAGCTTTCCAGATTCTGGACACAATGTCCATCATCCCCCACTCACTGCGGTCGTAAACTAGCCAATTAATGTAAAAGCTTCAGGGATATCATCAATAAGACAGCGACATTTTCAGCCAGTGTGTGGCACAGCGACGGTTTTAGTGTTGAACAAGAGCCGTGGGGCTTTAAAATAGAATCTCTGAAAGTGATAAAAGTAACTCTCTATTACGTAAGGCTGTCAGGCCTCAGGTGGCTATTTACTACTGCTCTTTTGTGTGGTCTGAGGTGTTGTGTGCATGTGCATGCACAATGTGAACACAGTAGTGAACGTTAGTGTCTGCGCAGTACCAATTATATGCCAAATATCATTACAAGAAAGTGTACTTTTTATATATTAATAATATGGAAAATTTGTTATTATTGTAATTTTATTACATTTTTAAATGTATTATATA
>NW_015627632.1:379977-384959 GCF_001515625.1 Sinocyclocheilus rhinocerous
CATATATGACTAAACCTACAGTAATAAGGCCAGTGAACTGGAAAAAAGTGCTTTGAACTGGAAAAAAACCTAAAAGTCAGCATTCTGCAGATGGTACCAGATAAATCCAGGCTCTGTTTTGGCTTAATAAGGCCAAAGAGATAAACCTCGTCCCAATATGGCACATATGACACAGGCAGTTCATAATGCACCTGAGATACATTAATATGAATTACACATGCTCAGAAGCCACACTGCTTATTGCGCAGGTAGCTATTTTATCACCGTTGAGAGTTTTGCACATTTATTCTTCAGGAGGTGCTGGTCATTGTGGAGGCTGAGGCTATAAATACAACAGAGAAACCATTTGATGGCTAGAGTAAATAGGGCTGCTGTAGATGTTATCTAGTAAACAGTCAGTGATTTCAACACGTCCCCCTTTCAGAAAGACACTTGCATGGTGGGTTTGGGATATCAAGATATGTCTCCGATGCCATCTGTGATGTCATGAGATTTCAAGCAAGAGGAGGACTGAGAGATAAGTAAAACTAGCAGACAAGCTGCATGGAAATGAATGAATGTTTTTCCAAATATATATATTTTCTTATCTTTTCACTTCAATCCTGCCAACAGTTTACTCTGTATGAGCTTTTATTGATTGGGAACAGAGCTTGTCTCTGAATGACACAAACATTTGGATGAACAAGTGAAATCTGTTAAAGACATAAAACAAGATTTATAATTTTAATTTGCTCTGGCTGTTTCTCATCTGTTAGCATGTGATGATGTTATCGTGTTTTATTTTTATAATAAGGGCAGAATGATTCAAACAAAGGTTTACACAGGTGTTATTCAGAATGTTCATTAAAGGAATACAGTCGTTCACCCAAAAATTGTATTAATACTTATGTTGTTCCAACTTATATGACTGACTGTCTTCTGTCAAACATAAAAGGAGATGTTAAACAGAACATCTTCATGTTCTTTTCACACAGTGGAAGTTAATGATGACCAGGGGCTGTCAAGATCCAAAAAGGTCAAAAAGGTCCTGTAAAGTGCCATTACATTTCCAAGTATTTAAAGCCATTTTAAGTCATTATTAACTGAAAAAATCCTCTTCCACAATACATTTTAAATATGCATTTGTTCATAGTTTAGTTCACTTAATTTAGTTACAAGACATGAAAATCAATAGCATTTGGCATCTTTGACCTCAAACCTGTTGAGACATATCATATTTGGCAAGTATTTATGCAAACATAATGAACCTATGGTGCTTTTATGGGGCTTTTCATCTTTTTTGGAGCTTAACAGCCCCTGGTGACCATTCACTTTCATTATATGGAATAGTATGATGAACATCCTGTGTAACATATTGAAAGAATGTCTGTTCCATGGATTTGAAACAACAACATTTTCAATTTTGGGTGAATTATCTATTTTAACGACCCTCGTGTCATTTTAAACCTGTATGCATTTCTTTCTTCTGCTGGAACACACAATATTTTGAAGAACGATAGTTCCAAACAACTTTCCATTGCATGGACAAAAAAGACACTTCTCAAAATATACTCCTTTATGTTCTGCAGAAGAGAGAAAGTTGCATAGGTTTGCAATGACACAAGGGTGAGTAGATATTCTCATTTCATTTTTGGGTGATCTATCCTTTTAACTGTAAAGAATCATATTCTAAAACTGCGACTGGTCATGGTGTTTTCCAAACATCTTAAAAAATAATAAAAACCCTTCAATTCAATATGAGCATAACCATATTGGTCAGTTTGGCTTGATATCACTTCATATGTCACATGCTCTGATCTCTTATCAGGTGCAGTCAGCCTGGCCAGCAGATACAGGATCATATCTCTCTTCATCTTTTAATCGCTCTGACAGCTAACTTGAGTGATTGCTCTGACCTGTGGTTTGGCCCAGGGACTCGTTTCTTCGAATCATGTAAGGCCTATTTTTACTCCAGCTGTAGCTGTTTGCCCTATGAACCCCCTTCCTATTATCTCAAACAATTTTGTCTATAGCCAACATGTGCACCAGCAAGCCTGCAGTAAAAGAGCAAAATGCCTTCTAATAAGAAACTCCATATTTTGGGAAGTGCATCAGTATCTCAAAAGATCTAAATTATGCAATATTAGATGATTCTTCTGGAATATTTTTTGTCATTTGTACAACAAACCATTATAATATGTTCTGCAGTTATATTTTTTGGCATCATGAACCCCGCATGAATTTTTCTTCAGCTACCTCTTTTATTTTCCTGATTTTTTAAAAGAATTCATGAGAGAATTTGAGTCTGTATTTAACAAAACAGAGTTGCATTCTCTATTCAATCAATACAGGACTCAATTTGTCCTATATTTAGCTTCAAATTATAGGTTAAAATACATATTAGAATGTAAACAAATTATGCAGAATGCATGTGGTACTCAGACACCTTTTAAACCGTATAAAGGCACTAACATTGGATGTTGCTTCTTGCTACACAGATACTGCACTTTTTTGATATGCTTTTTCCACTTTCAGTTGTATTTTTGGAAATTGAGAAGTGCAAAGAATTTCATTGGTGCACATTTTTCAACTGAATTTGTTCCTGCATTAATTAAAATATCTGAAATACGAAGCATTTCAAAGTGTGAGTCATTCCTTCTGAAATATCTATTTACAGTCATTTTCCACTATTATAATTTGCCTAGAAGCTAAGTTGAGACGTGTGTAATGTCTGTGACACTTAAGTACGACATTCAAATTTATTTATCTTTTCAACAGCAATGAAGTCATATTTCAGCATGTGAATCTCAAATGCATTTAGCACCTATTTTAGTAGACAAACATAGCTGCAGGCTTACTGTGTAGTAAATTATATGCCGGCATCAATGCTTTTCTTGAATCTCAAACGGAATATGTCATATAAAGAAGCTTTGTCCCTTAATTTTCCTCTGCTGAATCTGGCAACTTAGAGAGTGATGTAAATTGCTCATTTATTTGTTTTGTCATTTATTTTGCGTTTTTGCATTAATGGTTTAATTAATTTTGCAGGAGCTGCCCTAAAAGACTGATCAGTGCTTAGACACACGCCAATGGTGGAAGAGCACAAGAGACATTCAAGACTCTCTGCCAAGGACCACATGAATCATATGGAGGCCAAGAACCGTAGACGGTGCTATTTAATAAACACAAGTGCTGGACACATGTGACCTTCAAACAGATGATTCAAACGCGTACATTCTCATGATTCAGTGGAAATCACAGCTTTCCCCCCCTTCCCTGTAGGGGATGTTAGACACATAAAGACCATCTCTGTTTATGGGCTGCACTGTCCCTGCAATAACCTAAGATATCGTCTCTAGGTTACGTATGTAACCATGGTTCCCCGAGGGAACGAGACGCTGCGTCGAGATTCGCTTTGGGAACGCCCCTGCGTGACCGCGTTCTGAAGCACGTGTAAAATCAGTCTAATGGAGCAGCGAGACGTCACGAGCTGGGTGACGTGAGCACCAGGAAGTATAAAAGCGCATCCGGCAGAGCGCAAACCAGCTTCGATGAAGTAGCGCCTGCAGGGATGCAGGGAGTATGGCAAAGAGACGCAGCGTCTCGTTCCCTCGGGGAACCATGGTTACATACGTAACCTAGAGACGTTCCCCTTCAGGAACTCGAGCTGCGTCGAGATTCACTTTGGGAACGAGAATACCCACTGCCTGTGTGTGTATCTTGTGAGCACATCACGAAGAGAGAACTTGGGAACCTGGAGTAGATGCCAGAAAATAAAGAAATAAAAAAGGGGTTTTGATACCAGAAGAAATAACTGCATGCACAGATTTGGTTTAATATTGGGAAGGCCTTGATAGGTAACCTAAATTGAAACTGGATGGTGTAGGCAGAAATACATTACGTGTAATGGTCTGTTTTTATTGTGGATTGGGCCTAAAAGGGCAGCAATCAACAATGAAGCAGATATAGTAAAGGAACGCGCGCTAGTCCTACGGATACCGCTTTGAGAAAGAAAAAGGTGTAAGGAGGCTCAAAGGGCTGCACGGGTAGGCAAAAATCCCTGCTGGGCGCTGATTTTTTACTGAGTTGAGGGAGATTAATCAGTAAAAGAGCGAGAGCCCTGCAGGTCACTCGAGGAAGAGTGTAGTGTTTTGTTGTATGAGACTGAAACTGTGTCTGTGTCCGTATGAATGTCTGTATGAGTGATGGTGAATGTATGAGGAAATAAATAAATTCCATATTGGGTGGGTACTAGCTGCGCACCCCTTCCTGGAAGAGTGTGGACGCAGCTCTTGCCACACCCAAGGGGATGAATGAATGCATTAGCCCTATAGATAAAGGGAAAAAATATGAATGCTTTAGCCCTATAAAAGGGAAAACGAATGAAAGCATGAGCCCTGTCTGAATAAAGGGACGAGCAGTGTGAATATGATTAGGAAAATAATATCAATAAAGATTGAATCAAGATCTTGTATAGACTTTTGCATGTTTGGTGTCTGTGTGGAAGAGAAGGAGAAAATTTTCAGAGATCAGTGCAGTAGAAGTGAGATCAAGGAAGCAAATTAAATAAGTATATATATTAAAAATAATATAAGTGCAGAAGAAATAATAAAGAGAAGTAAAAAGATAAATAAAAAAATTAATATTAGAAATGTTTACATACTGAGGGATTGTAACATAAAGATGAGACTATCAATAAATACAAAAAAGGGTAAATGCATCAGACGGAATAAAGACTAAAATTAGGAGAAATTGGTTAACAGTGTGTGAGGAAATGGAAACTCTGATAAAAACACCATAAAACTAAGAGCATCAGTAAGAAACGAGAAAAAAGAGAAGCAAAAAGGGAAAAAGAGAAAGAAGTGATAGCCCTGTTTAAAACAGAAGGAGATAACATATTAAAAAGTATAAAACAAGCCAGGAAGAAACAGAGAGGCTGAGAAAGAGACAAAAAGAAAGGGAGAAAAGTTGTTTTCTGAGCCACCCCCCTATTTGCCCACAGA
>NW_015627632.1:388303-415405 GCF_001515625.1 Sinocyclocheilus rhinocerous
AGAGGCATCTGTCGTTAGCGTTACACGACGACAAGGAGCCCCTAACATTGGGCCTTGAACTAGGAACAAACGTTTCTTCCACATGTCCAAGGCACGTACGCATCGCCGCGTGACCTTGATCATGCGAAGCGGATTCCCCCTCGGGCTGCAGAAATGCTGGAAAACATGCTTACACAATGTTGAGCATACCAATGATGTAATATCCTGTAGATGAATCCATTTGTAAATACTGTAATAAACCAGGTCCCCCTCAGTGACAGCTGATTCTGAGACCCTCCACCATGCATAAAGGCCTAGTTCAGCCAATTTTGCTATCATTTACTCACCCATTTACATTTCAAACCTGTTCTTCTTCTTTAGAACACAGAAGATATTTTGATGTCCATACAATGAAATTTACCAGGGTCCAGTGTTTATTTTTGACTACACTAGACTTTTTTCAATGGCTTTTTTAGTACTAGTGTGTTTTTAGTGCAACCGATGATTTACCCTGGTATGAATCATCCTTTACAGGCTTTGTAAAAATACTAAGTGACTACTAAATTTCGGAGGCTATACTATAATTGACTCTCGTGGTGTCCCTGCGGAGTCAAACAGTGAAAGTATGCAGTAGTAGGTGAGTGACTCTTTCTTGTTGGCAGTCTAAGAGCTTGGCACAGTCTCTGATAATACTGAGCAAAAACAGACACAAGGACACTTCAATGCTGTTTTATTTTTTCCTGAGAGTAAGATTAAAGTGTCCTGGCCAAAATCACAAAGCTAATTTGGATTGTCATGTGCATATTGTGTCACATTGTATCAATAAATCCAGAGTCTGTTTGACCTAATAAAAGGATTTAATACAACTGGAGAAACTCCTGACAGCTTGATGGAATTCGCTCTCCTCTAAAAAATCTCTAATCTCTTTAAAAGCTTCTCCTGGCCAAAGATATTAGTATGAGTCAGATTTAATGTAAATTTTCTAGCAGCATCAAAACTCAAGGTTGAGTTGGGTCAAATATGAAAATCTAAACAACATTTTTAAGGCTTCCAAACTCCAAACTTCCAAAGGGAACACAAGACAGAATCAGGTGCCTATTTCATGGAAGTTATGACACACGCATGTTGTTGATGTTCAAACTTCTGATCTCGCAGACGTTTCAGTCTTTCATTTATATGCTGATTTCTGTCCTGAGTGAAATTGTATTTGAATAATTCTCCAGGTCTGCAACGAGAGATAAAAAGTGATTGATTGGTTATGAGTGACGTCAAATTAAATGTATGTATTTTGCCCATTGTTTAGTATAAAAATGGACAATTTTTTAGCTTTTAATATTCTTTTATATCACTGTTCTGTTCTATTTACATTTGTATAGGTTGTGGAAGTTGCCTGTTTTAATTAATGGATAGTGTATGCCAAACTTTTCTCATATGTCTAAACTGACACAGCATTTCATTGCATAAGAAATGCTAATGACTTTTTTAATATCAGCCCTTGGAGCAAATGATGGGAATGTCATGAAACATTATTGTCATTGTCTTTATCTCAGTGAAGTCAAACAGCCACAAAAACGGCCAAATATGTTCAAACGCATAGTTAAAGAAAAAAGAAAAAGGAATGACCTACTTTAACTTCAAAAGGACAGTTTACTCAAAAATGGAGCACAAAAGATATTTTTAAAAAATGTCTCAATGTTGTTTGTTCACACAATAAAGTCAGTTGGGTCCAATCAATGCTGTTTGGACCCCACTGACTTTCATTGTATGGACAAAAAAAGCTGTAGAAATATTTTTCAAAATGTCTTTATGTCAGACAGGTTTGCAATGACATGAAAGTGAATAAATGATGACAGAATTTTCATATTTTGAACTATCCCTTCAACAGCACTTAAAAAAAAGGGATGTTTCATAATACAAAAACTGCCTTTTCACTCTGAACCATGCATTTGTTTGGAAGTTAAGTCAACAGCCCAAATGAGTTTGTATTCCTTAGAGAATTATGCTCATATGGATTTTACAGAGCCAAAGGCCATTAATGTCAAAAGGCCTGCGAAATCTCTCCTCCTGTCAAGTCTCTTGTTCCCTTAGACAGCAGTGATTTCATTTTAGTGTAGCAAATGACTGAATATGTTGCGGGCATGCTGACTTTGTTTAACCTGGAGGGGGTAACCGTTCAGAAGTCTGAGAGGGAATGGGTATAAAGCCATTGTCTGCTTCAATCAAATGGGGCTTTTAGTAGAAATTAATTTGACTGAAAAAGCGGAATCATTTCATCGCTCTTTTATCCACTTGTCTTCATAAGTTCTCTGCACAGGCCTATGTGGAAACATCCTCATATTGGATGAAATAGAAAAATGTTTTGTTAAGAGAAACATTGTGTTCTAAGTTTAAATGAGTTTACTTTGGCTAAATGTGAGGCCCATGTGAAATTTCTTTAAAGAATTGAAAATGCATTGTGCATCTCACAGCATGTCAACCCTCTCAGTCGTGTACATACTCGAAAAGTTATATTTGCATACCGAGGCACAGGCCTCTTAATCAGCACAGAAATTATTCTAGTTTTTCTCATCGGTTTTGTTTCTCCCTTTTATATTTTTTCCTAGAGATCTCCTTAAAAATGCTGGACTATGGGCACTGTGATCATTGAGGAACTGACAAATGGGAGTCGCTCAATGGGAGACTGACCTCATTCTGCATTATAATTCAGATTATTGAACATCCTTGTCAGCATTTCTTAGTATAAAATGGTGCAATTTTTACACTACTCATGGTAAGAGCATTTGCATCTATTTTGTGCTTGAGTCTAGGTGTTAACAGGAACAGGAAAGCATGCTTTTATGTTGAACAGCATCTATTATAACAATAGCAGCGCTAAACAGTTCAGAATGTTGTTGCTTATCAGAATTGTTAATTTTTGCTTCAGGCTCACAGATAGAATGAAGAAACATTTGCTGAAAATACAAAGTATAAAATCTAGTGGAGAAAGGAAAAACTTTTAATATTTTTTAGCAATTTAAGTAATGACAAAACAAATGTATAAAAAGCATTTGATCTTCTAAACGATATTAATTAATTTTTTATTTTATTTTTACATAGACAAATGCTGTTCATTTTTGTACCTCTTTCTATAATATTAGATATTTTAAAGTATACTAACAGATTAATAGATATAATTTACTTATTGGTTTGGAAAGTAGCAGTTATAAATATTTGCATAAATTGCCAATTTTGGTGCCATAATTTAGCACTTTTTTATATAAATCTAGAATTTACATAAAATTGATTAATTTTTAAACTTTTAAATTAATTTAAACTCTAAGTACACTCAAAAATTCTCACAAACAATTTAGCCACATAGAAAGATTATAAGTAGACAAACAAACAAATAAGTAAAAAAATAATAATTCTAGTTAATTCAATTAAAAATGCAGAAAATTGAATGTCCTCAAAAAGAACAATTACAAGAAAAACATAAGGCATTGACTACAACACTATTTTTACGTATCTTGCACATATCCTAAACATTAAATATTAACGCTTAGGTATCATATAAAGTTTGTGGTTAATCCACAGCCTGACCTCTAGAATTATAGCCGGATATAAAATTGTTGAACCACAAGTTTGTGATCTCATGGCAGTAAAGCTGATTAAAGGCCACTGACATTTAACATTAAGAGCCCAACATGTTATCAAAATCAAAATTCCTCAAAAACTACTGCCTGTCATCTTGGAGTAGTCACTCAGTCGATATCAGTCCTTCAAGGACTTTTAAGATTTATTGGGTTTTAGTAAATCATTTAAGTCCTGCTGCCAGTACTGCAGAATTACACTGTCACTTTCTCAGTTCTCAGAGTCATGAATGCGGCTCTAAGAGAACTAGCTTTCTGATCAGCAAGACAGTAGAATTATTAGTTTTTTATTAAAGAGGCCCATTGGATTCACAGCATTCTGTGAGCTAAACATGGCTCTGCTAGTTAGATTCAATGGATTTTTGAAGTCAATAGTTACAAAAGTAAAGCGAACATCGAGTTTACACTGATGTATTTTTAGGCTATGGAAATGCTGCAATATTGACTGTCATGAATCAACAAGTAACAAGTCCCACTGTAATTGAGTTTCTTTGAGCATGTTGGCAAACAGTTTGTATGACAGTTGCTTCCTGTCAAATTTACACTTTAAAAATAGAAAAAGAATGACTCAAAAACTTGCATCTGCCCATGAACAAGAGGGAACAGTATCATGTGGGGATTTCTAACACGAGGTGGTAGAACATTAATGGGGGTGAATCCTAACACAGCTGCTCTAACCCTTAACATGTGGGTACACACCGAGAAAAGAAATGAAGTTGCTGTCTGCTTCAGAGCTTTGTGGTTTAATTAGCCTCATATAAATAGGCTGTTTAGGAGTGCGGTCTGTGATCATCTGACCATGCTGTCCCGTACCCTTGAAAAGCTCAATAAGCTGCAGTACGCCATCTATGGGGTCCTGCTTTCATGCAGGCAGGATAATGACCTCTGGGAGGATCCATCGCTTCTTTTGAAAGTCAAAATCAGATGCCACTTTTATTCGGAAGTGGCGCTGGGAAGCGAATAGATGGATGGTAAATGACTGCAATCCACAATGATTTGATAGCAACATCAGAAACATGTTGCCAAATAATAGCCTGGCGATCTTTTATACATTTTTAGTATAGGAATTAAATAGATGCACCCCTGGCACCTGGACGTCCGTAGATCACACTTTTACTAATCATTTCTTTGGAAAGGTAGCACTACGTTATCCTTCCCTCAGTGTCACAGTCTCAACATGGAATAAAATCATTCTCACTTCTGACCTCATCTGTCACTTCAAAAAGGACTGAGGTGTTACCAGATGACCTCAAACCAGGATGAAATCTGTTCTCAATCACGATCCTTGCATGAGATAGCCCATCCATCTGCTTTGGATTGATATCAAATAACAAATAAGGTGTGTTTGGACCCCAAAAATATCCCAAAAAATTTTTCATCCAGGGTGAAAATTAGTAAACATATGGCTTCCCTGCTTCTGAAACCAATTTTATTTTTGACTGACATCTCCAAGTCCTCAGATTTTTTGGTACACAAAGCCCACTTTTAACGATTAAAACAATTCTCAGGGAATACACCAGGATGAAATCCTTTCTCAATCACGATCCTTGCATGAGATAGCCCATCCATCTGCTTTGGATTGATATCAAATAACAAATAAGGTGTGTTTGGACCCCAAAAATATCCCAAAAAATTTTTCATCCAGGGTGAAAATTAGTAAACATATGGCTTCCCTGCTTCTGAAACCAATTTTATTTTTGACTGACATCTCCAAGTCCTCAGATTTTTTGGTACACAAAGCCCACTTTTAACGATTAAAACAATTCTCAGGGAATACAAATCTAGTCTTGCCCTACATTTTTTCTCATTGAAAATAGTTTCACATAGAAATATAGATTACAGAAGTAAAATGGGTTGCAAATACCAGCTCATGTTGAATTAAAAGTCTAAACTCTTTAATGCATAATGTGCTACTTTTTAAGAATCTTAGGCAGGGTTAAAGAGAACCAAATGAGAATAACTTTGGTAGAATTAGGAGCATATTTGTCCACCAGTAGACTTAATATATTACACAATGTCTCAAACATTCACAGACTTAATATTCCAGCTATGCAACCCTTACTTCTAAAGACAAACTTGGCTAAGTAACATTTAGTGAACACTGTGGATTTAAAAATATCTATTCACACACATATGTCCATTATGCTGTCAAGGCTATTTAGTACCGCACTGGCGCTGTGAAGTGCGAGGTTGTCGTGTTTTCCAAAGCACCCTGTTTCACATGGTTTATAGTGTCTCCTGTGTGGCTCCTCATTCCTCAGCCCCATTCTGTAAACAAACACATATTATTATGGTTACTTGATTGCCCACTAAGCCTCAATTGTGTGCTTACTGCACATAAAATGACTGCTATAAATAGACAAGGTGGAAGTTCTGCCACAGCAGCAGTTCTATGGTAAAATTGGGCCTTTGTGTTGTTTGTTTCTCTGTGTGTAACCAATCTAATTGTGTTTATAGGTGCGAGTTGTGTGTGATGGGAACTTTATGGTCATTGTTTGACAAATTTCATTGCGTGCAACTTCTCACATCCCTGTGAAACATATAACAAGATAACAATATCATGATGATATAGCTTTGATAGGCCTACATATATAATAAGCAGTAAGTTAATATCGAGTTACATACATTTTTGGACACATATTGTCAGTTAGTTTGTGTATTTTAGCTCCACCAAAGAAAATAGTTCCAAACAAAGCAATTGCTGGGCGTTCATGAATGAATTAGTGAATGTTTCAATGACTCACTAATAAAACCATAAAGAGAGTAGACACTTGTTTTGTTCCCTTAATGAATAATGAATATGTATAACTGTTTTGGGTTAAACTTTATTTTGATAGTCCACTTTAGACATTCAACATATCAACTAACTTTCATTAGAGTATTAGTAAAATGTCTGCTTAATCTTCTAACACTTTATTTTGATGGTCCCCCAACACATATTCTACTGACTGTACATCAAGTACAAGTACATGTCAACTTATTCTACTAACCCTAACCTAATCTAACAGTATACTAATACTCTAATGAAAGCTAGTGAAAAAGCTACTCTAATGAAAGCTGACATGTAATTGCAAATTATATTAAGTGCAAATTAATTAAAGTGTAACACTGTTTTGTACCATACAAATACATATATAAATATATTCACTCTACAAAAGCATTTGGTTAAATATTTTTATTAATATTTGTTCACGATTACATTTAATTTTTTCTTTCTTTTATTTTTTTCCTCGTCAGTATGTAGCTTATACTCAAGCATATGCCCTATAACTTATCTGCTTTGCTTTGCTTTGTTCCCAGTAAAAAAAAAAAGTGATCTTTAGTAAGTTGGTTTCATAGACGTTACAATTGATTTTAGGGTTAAATGTAATACAAATACATTATTTATTACACATTAAGCTTAACACACTCATCAGCTCTTGATCATTTGTACACCTCACTCTATGAACAATTTCTCATCTGTGTTTGCCAGTTTTCCACTACATAATTTTTTTATGCATAATAATGTATTGTGAAATGACTGTGAAATGAGAACAGGCTGCCCTCATATTAAAGTTCTTACACAAAATGCCATCCATATGCTTTTGTCTAATGAAATACATGAATATGTAAGCTATACAAGGCCAGTATGTAAAGAATATTTGGTTTCACTTTATTTTGTTTGTCCCTTTAACACATTCTGTTGACTATAAGTAACGTTGCACCTATGTCTACTAACTCTCATTAGAGTATTAGTAGAGTATTAGTAGACTGTTAGAATCATTATTATACTCTTATACCTTTTGTTCTTTAATATTTTGAATTGTTTTTAGCTTTATTTTTTGTTTTTCATTTAAATGTTAAAAGTTTTGAAATTTTGTTGTATGCATTTGACATTTTAATTAAATTTATTTATATTTAAAATGTGTATAAGTAGTATTTATAAAGTTTTAGCTTTTAGTTTTGGATCTGTTTTTAGTTGTTTTAATACTACAATTGATTGTTTCTGTTGTCCTCATTTGTAAGTCGCTTTGGATAAAAGCGTCTGCTAAATGACTAAATAAAAATAAAATAAAAATAAAACCAAGCAGCATGTTGGAGCCTACTGCAAAATTACACGTCATTTACAAGTTTCACTTATTGTCAACAGAATGCTCAAAAGGGACCATCAAAATAAAGTGTTCCTGAATATTTCTCTGCTTCCCATCAGATTGTTTACATCACTGGTGAAAGAGTTTTTGTTCATTATTACTGATTACTGCAGCCGGGATCGTAGAGATGACACCGAATAATCTTTAACAATTAAGTGATTGTTAAAACAAGTTACAGTTAACAATAATATTTTTATTTGTTAAAAATAAGTATCGCTTTTTATTTATCCTCTTTCCTACTACTTGTTTCACTTCTGTTTCGGTTTTTATAACCATTTCTTACTATGTGTAAGTAAGTTGTTGTTTTTTAGCATGTAAATAAAAATAAAACCAAGCAGCATGTTGGAGCCTACTGCAAAATTACACGTCATTTACAAGTTTCAGTGAGTGATTTTAAACAGCAGTGAGTAATGACATTCTGCCAGAACACAACAAACTTTGTTAATTACAGACTGGCACATTTTCTTCCACACATATACACTTAATAAGCTTGCATAACAAGCTTGCTACTTTTACCGAAGCCTTGAAATATTCTCACTAATGACTTTTACAAGATTTAACAAATCTTTTCTAGAGTAACTTCTGTGGTAATTTTCACTCACTCTCCAAGGAAACAGATGCTTCTTTTCAGTGAATAACAGAGGTGCTGAAAAAAATATCTGGCACCTCAAAATCCTCACACTTTCCATAGCCTCAAAGGAACTTTATCCAAACAGGTTTCATTGATTGGTTTTGGAATGTGTCAAACAGGATCTTGGCAGAAAGTCATCTTGTGCCCACATTTTGGTCATAATGGTAAAAGGGCATGTCAATTAAAATGTGAAGTCTTCCCTTCTAGTTTTTGAACTTCCAAACCCTATACTGAGTGACTAATCTTTTTTTAGGCTTCTTGGGCCATAAATCTGAGGAGCTCTGGGAAACTGATGCAAGGAAATAGAAGGCAGACTCATCTATCTTTAGCATTAGCCAAGTGACTTATAATTTATCAATATATGCCAATTTGAGTAAGTGCTTTTGACATACAGTACCTTACCCTTTTATCAGTTCCTTTTCTGAACAAGATGACTAGATGCAATGATTGTGACGTCAAACAGAATACCGCACTTTTGGGTTATTAAGGTGAGCAGATTTTAATGAATGTTAGCTGCAGTGCATTCTATGATCTGTTATCTATTGTTTTGTGTTTTTTAATTCTATTTAAAATAAGTTTTATTTGTTAATAATATGGCAGGGATAATATCCCTAGTAATATGTTTAAAATACATTTATTTCATACTAAGTATAGTTCAAATCTATTAAAATATTTACTGATATATTGCTTGAGACTTACTTTATTTGGAGTACTACTTGTGCACAATGCACATTTCTTAAAAGAGGTCATATGATGCAATTTAAATTTTTCCTTTCTCTTTGAAGTTACTGTAAGTACGTTTTTTATATTGAAAGAGTTTTTATATTTTATATATTTTATATTTAAAGCAAGTTTTTTGGGCAGTGTAGAGTAGGGCTTGTTGTTTGTCATAATGTACAGTATATGGAAAATAATGTGTTTTTTTAACCTTAAACCGCATAAACACATTTCATTACACCAAATACACCAAATAATGTTCTTTTTAGCAACATCATATGACCCCTTTAATATTAAGCCTAAAATGTGTTTTAATCTCACAATTTATGAGGATTGTATGTTCTTTGAATAATATCGGTCTTTAAATGCAAGATATTTAAATTGTACCTAAAGTATACTTGCAATAGTTCCACTTTAGCACAATCAAATATACTTTAGTTGTATATACTATATAATATTAGTTGTTCCAATTTAGCAGACTTTAAGTAATAAGTTACCCTGATCATCCTGTTCAAAAATTTTTCACTTACATTTTCTTACCAATGTACTCATACTACTTTAGAAATAGTAGTAGTATTCTAGTATGCAGTTTGCTATGCATTTGTGACTTGCTGTGATACCTCAGTGAAGTGAAAATCTACCAACACCAGATACCATTAGCAAAATTTGAAGCTCTAAAACAACTCTTTTCTGGGTTTGCCACATGAAATTGCTGCCGTCATGTTCGTTTGTAAATAGCAATTTCTTCACAGCCATGAGAGCACTGCCAGGATCAATATTTGCATTTACTGAAAACGTGAAGGGTTTTCAATAGGAAGGGGGAATTATGCCCTAAAAATCTATTTTCAGTCAGATCTGAATAAGTACAATGGTACCCAAAGGTAAAAATCTGCATAAGAATACACCTGCCCTCATTGACCCAACCCTTGAATGGTTATGCAATTAAGATTCTCATTTGCGTCATATTTTTTAGGTGATCTTAACATCTTAAAACTCTAGAGTGAGTATGTGTCTTGAACATAAACTCAGGTCAGACCTTAAAATGCACCACGATCGTGTATTATCCATTTAATTGCTCAGGAAAAGCTACATTTGAAAAGCAATAATGATGGTATGTGATTAAATGAAGAAAAATAAATGCACAATCTATATGGTGACTGACACTACAATGCAACGCAATGTTGACTGGTTGTGTCAATCAGTCCTGTTAAAGGATTAGTTCACCCAAAAAAGAAATTGTGTTGAAAGTTTACTCACCCTCAGGCCATTCAAGATGAGTTTGTTTCTTTATATGAGATTTGGAGAAATTTAGCATTACATCACTTGCTCACCAACGGATCCTCTGCAGTGAATGGGTGCCGTCAGAATGAGAGTTCAAACAGCTGATAAAAACATCACATTATTTTAACTTTAAAATAGCTTCTGGCCAAAAATATACCAGTCCATAATCCATAATAATGCTTCCATCTCCAATCCATAATAAAGTCTATCCCCTGTTGTCTTCTCACATCAGAATTCACCAACTTGTTTGTTTAGAACTCTTTTGGACAGTTTTTTTTGTGTGCAAATAGTGCTTGATCTGTGTATATTTCTCTCCTGATTCAGAAGAGAAAGCAATATTCTGGATTGTTAAAATGTCTTGATGCATTTGTTTATTACAAACACATTTTACTTGTGGATTATTGTGATGTTTTTTATCAGCTGTTTGGACTCATTCTGATGGCACCCATTCATTGCACTGATCCATTGATGATGTAATGCTAAATTTCTGCAAACCTGTTCCGATGAAAAAACAAACTCATCTACGTCTTGCATGGCTTGAGGGTGAGTACATTTTCATCGTTTTTTTTGCTTTGTTTTGTTTAAATAAAATGTGAAATGCTGTGTAATTGAATCAATGACATAAATGATGCTGTACACCTCTGAAAGGCACATTTGAGTAATTTTATGATAGCAGTAGTTGTAAAGAAGTATTCATGAAGAAAGAAACCGTAATGTGATCTCAGGCACATTAATTATGCACATGCACATGAATAAGCATTTAGATTTTGACAGATGTCACACATGCATAATAAGCTTCAGTAAAAACGCTGCATGCACGGAATGGCAATTTCTCAATATCTGCATGCATAGAGAGAGAATATCAATCACTGAACAGTCAGAAGTGGGGTGGCTGATCCTCAGCGGTGTCAACACAGATATTACAGTGAGTATTTTTTCACCAAATGTGATTTAGTTAGTTTAAATGGAAAATGATTTGAATGAGCTCTGCAGAGACACATAAATGAACTTATTTATCACAAGACAAGCTGCGTCCAGCCTCACATGCACACAGCTGAAAGATATTCTTGTCTCTAAACCACTGTTATATCAACTTAATTTAATTGAGAAACACATGCGTGACCAGGGCAGATATTATACACACACACACACACACACACACACATATATATATATATATATATTAGTGCTGTCAAATGATTAATCGCGATTAATCACATCCAAAATAAAAGTTTTTGTTTACATAATAAATGTGTGTATACTGTGTATATTTATTATGTATATATAAATTCACACACATACAGTATATATTTTGAAAATATTTACATATATTGCATGTGTATATTTATATTCATATAATTTATAATATATAAAAATATATTTCATATATAAACATAACATATTTTCTTAAATATATACATGCATGTGTGTGTATTTATATATACAAAATAAATATACACAGTACGCACACATATATTATGTAAACAAAAACTTTTGATTAACCTGAATTCATGCTAGTTAATCAGTTATTGTAAAAGCTCTCTTAAAGTAATTGCAGCATTTTCTGATTTGAAGGTACAGAAGCTATTTAAATCAGCATTGTGAGGGATCACTGTGTGAAATGGAACGTAACAACATATTAATCTGGGCACTTACATAATAAACTTGTATCCACAATAATGGATTCTAGCAGTATTTTAATTACACTATTTTGTCTCTGAATATTCATCAGACGACATTCCCAATCAACCAGTGCCCTTTTCTTGAGCATGGCACTTAACTTCAGGTTGCTCCAGCAATTATTATACAATTTATAGAGTTAAAAGTCTCTTTGGATAAGATGCATCTGCTAATGACAAAGAAAGCAAGTGTGTCCAATTTGCATTTTTTTAGTTTAAATGTCCAGACCAATATTTCAGTATTTCAGTTTTTTAACTCTTTAGTCGAAGAACAACATCTCAGGAGATCATACAATATGATCGAATATTAATATACTAAAATATTTGAACATAACCACAGTGTTAACCATACAAAGACAAGACCATCAGGGTTTCAAAGCTAAAATAATACTATAAACATTAATAGAATAGTTCACTTGCAAATTAGTTTCTTACAAACACACAGCTTTTCGCTTTACACTACTTTAATTGATGGATTGGAATTGTGTGGATTACTTGTGGATTATTGTGATGTTTTTATCAGCTGTTTGGACTCTCATTCTGAAGGCACCCATTCACTGCATGGGTCCACTGTGAGCAAGTGATGTAATGCTAAATTTCTCTAAATCTGTTATGAGGAAAAAACAAACTCATCAACATCTTGGATGACCAGATGGTGAATGCATTTTCAGCAAATTTTCATTTTTGGGTGAATTATTCCTTTAACTATGTCAAATTAATGAGGGAATTCTGGAAATGTCTCATCCCCCATAAATTATAAGGACATTCTCAGTTCATATATAAAAACATATTTTGAAATAAAAAAATTAAATAAGTAATTCTTACCAGAGGACCTTCTATATTTTGTGTACTGTGAACAATTTCTTTAAATGTCATCATCATGATATTAGTTCCCCATCCTGTATTCGTCAATTTTATTGATTTTTACTCATTTTTATTGATTCACTAGCACTTCTCCTACATTAATCTCAGCGAATGCTTATTCATTGCACACTGTATATAAAATGTCCTCAAATGGGTTCCCAAAGGAACCTTATGCTGTGTAGGCTATACTGTGATATTTAAACAACTTCTTTAAATGGCAGCCTTCTGATAAACATACAAGCTCGCATAAGAGTCATTTTATGCAGTCAGCTGTTCACAAAGAGCAGAGACCTTGGAATGTCATCTATTGCTTTCGCACTAACGCAACAGTGACACTCGTAAGCCGATGACGAACAAGAGTGCTGCAGTATTGAGTGTATTGTCAATATCTCGCAAGTAGTGAAGCCGTAAAGCTCCCCTCGTGGTCTGACTGTGATTCGCTCATTGGTCGCTGAACTGTCAGCAGCTCGAGCAACGATATGAGGCACTCACCCGGAGGACTGCTCACTCACGGCTATTAAGATGTTCCCTCATCTGAACTTATGTTTCGCTCCTCTGCCAGCACCGTGTCCGATGAGACGGTTTGACTGAGTTTACTTTTACGCGCTTGTAAGAAAATCAGGAGAAACTTTACGGAATGTAAAGTTTTTTTTCCATGGTAAAAGAACATTTACGGAAGAAAAAGCATCTGCTATGGACGCCCCAAAATTGGTTTTATTGGTTTCAACATTGAGCTCCATGTTTTCTCAGGTAAGTGTTTGTTTTTGTGTTATGGTATTTTAAATAGCATATACAATAATTAGTTATTGTTTCATTGCAGTCAGTATGAGATACAGTTGGCGTGTTTACGTGATTTAATTTATATCAAATCTGTTTGGTGTTAAGTATATTTAATTTGTGGAGGACTATAACATTATATACCTCGCATATTTAGTAAAAAACATAAATAGGACTAGAAAGCCACCGAGAAGTTGGATGCTGATTCAATGCAGGAGTGCGCGCGCACGGCACGAGTGAAGGAGCAGTGTCTTTTACTTTATAAAGGCACGATAATGTGGACTTTAGAAAGTTATTTATAATGTCTATAAAATGTAAGATATCCGTGATTATTTTTTGTGTTAAATATGTTAAAATAGGATACTTTTTAACCTCCTAAAATCAATGGGTGAGAGCACCTGTCCAGATATGAGGAGTTATCTTCACGTAGCTTGAAATTTACTTGAGTTAAATTGAATTCAAAATCATTTAGGCGTCAATAACAGTTTTTAACCACGCGAGGTCATGATATTATTTCTCCATCCTGTATTCGTCTATTTTACTGATTTTTACGCATTTTTATTGATTCACTATAGCACATCTCCGTACATTAAACTCAGCGAATGCCTATTCATTGCAAACTGTATATAAAATGTCCTAATATGGGTTTTCACATAGGAACTTTATTATTATTATCTGATGATTATTATTATTATGGTTGTTGCTATCTACCTATCTATCTATCTATCTATCTATCTAATATTAATATCATTTTAAAGTGTTTCATAATTGTGTATTTTTAGTAATTTAATACTTTTTGAATATCAAATAGTTAATTCCACGGGATTAACTGCTTGATTACTCAATTAATTTGATTTCTCTCATGTCCATCTAAACAGACTTTGTGCTGAACCAATCAATCAATCAATCAATCAATCAGTCAGTCAGTCAGTCTGTCTGTCTGTCTGTCTGTCTGTCCGTCTATCTATCTATCTCCATACTGTAAAGTCATGAGATTTACAAATGTTCTTATTAACAGAAAAATTTGCCACTTTGCAAAACCAGAAAAAACAAAAAATTAAACTGCAAAACCAGAATATTGTACAGTTCTGGTTCAGTTATGACGCACATGGCAATTGTAAACCGAAGCATTCGCTGACAGTGTAAATCATACACATCAGTGTTCACAAAAGCCTCTTATCTGCACTTTTAGCACACTTGAATCTTGAATCACTGATAAAGGACGCAGTGGTCTGCCACTCTCACCATCACTATGCCACAAGCACAATGAAAAGACATTTTGGTACTGACTCAAGAATTAAATGTACCAAACATCAGCTAAAAGCATCCTTTAGGAGACATTCCTGCTGCTATTTATTTCAGCAAAAATGGTAATTCATGTTGACTACCATATTAGAGGATGTTTCACAATGGAGAAAAGCAGCACACTTGATGGAGAGCAGCTGGTCTATCTCCATACTGTAAAGTCATGAGATTTACAAATGTTCTTATTAACAGAAAAATTTGCCACTTTGCAAAACCAGAAAAAACAAAAAATTAAACTGCAAAACCAGAATATTGTACAGTTCTGGTTCAGTTATGACGCACATGGCAATTGTAAACCGAAGCATTCGCTGACAGTGTAAATCATACACATCAGTGTTCACAAAAGCCTCTTATCTGCACTTTTAGCACACTTGAATCTTGAATCACTGATAAAGGACGCAGTGGTCTGCCACTCTCACCATCACTATGCCACAAGCACAATGAAAAGACATTTTGGTACTGACTCAAGAATTAAATGTACCAAACATCAGCTAAAAGCATCCTTTAGGAGACATTCCTGCTGCTATTTATTTCAGCAAAAATGGTAATTCATGTTGACTACCATATTAGAGGATGTTTCACAATGGAGAAAAGCAGCACACTTGATGGAGAGCAGCTGGTTGCAGTGCAGTATATGCGTCAAAGTGTAGTTTTAAATGTATTCGTTTAAGTTTAGACACATTATCAGCATGTAATTGAGATGTGTGATATAAGAAGCTGCGGTTTTGCTGTTTTGAGTTTAACTATTGTTAACCTTTGAAGGACTGTAGTGTTTGATTAAGCTTTGTGCCGTTGTTTTATCCTGGATAGATAGTTGGCATCACCTCAGCTTCATGGATGGTGTCTGCCACCGCCTTCTTCACTAATTTACTTTATTCTAAGGTCAACACGCTTTTAACAGAGCTTGTTTTCAAACGGATAGAATCTTGACACTCAGCTTCACTGAAGATAAACTAATGTGTGCTTCTCACTTACTCTGAATTCTAATGGTCCTAGAGGCAAACTTTTAAAGACAAGAAACGTCTCAGGTTATGTATGTAACCATGGTTCCCTGAGAAGGGAACGAGACACTGCGTCCTCTAGGGGTCGCTATGGGGAACGCCTCGTTGTGACCCGTGTCTGAAGCATACATTGAAAAAACACCAACAACACGTTGGCCGGCGACAGCCATGACGTCACTACCGGTGCGACTATAGTGTAAATAGGCCCCGGGAGAACATGTCATTCACTTCTTCGTCTGAAGCTTGCGTTCAAAGCATGGCAGGAAGCCTAGAGGACGCAGTGTCTCGTTCCCTACTCAGGGAACCATGGTTACATAAGTAACCTGAGACGTTCCCTTTCATGGGAACTTCGAACTGCGTCCTCTAGGGGTTGCTATGGGGAACGGTATACCCACGCCACCATGCTGAGGGGAGTGCATGCCAGAAACCATGGCGAGCACTAAGTACCAACTCTACCATATTGCCATGGGAGTTGCCCCTGGGACGTTAGACGGCTGGCAGTGACATTATTCCCTACGGCCAAAGGCCTAGGCTACATACACCCAAAAAAACTTACCTGTTAGGGCCAGAACTCCTGTGCCCGGGGTAGAGCTCAAGGCTTGGAATCAGGATAGATTCCTTTAAGGGAATACGACCAAGAGCCTAGAATCATACTAAGTCTTGGCCTGTCACACAGGGGCTACCGCACGCTCTGTATATGCTGAAGGAACTGTCTCAACAGACCCCTAGTAGCAACACCCTGTTAAAGTAGGTATCCAGAGGATACATAGGTGGAGCATAAGCCCAGCCCGGACATCCAGGAAATTTTTGCAGTGCCGTGCCGGGTTCCCACCTAACCTCGGTCAGGTGGAGAGATGGTGGTTACAGGGGAATTAGGAAGGGGAAGATAAGGGCAGATGTTAAACCCCACGAGGGAAATGAGTAGATACTCAAGTATCACTCTGATATTTACATATTATGTAAAGTTGGGTCTAAAATAATATGGAGGACTCTTTTTGAAGACTTTCCCTGCAACGTTATCAGCAGATGTCTCTAATAATCTCTATACTCAACTCATTTCACAATTACGTACACAATTACAATTACTTTTAAATAAAAAAAAATAAAAAATAAAAAAAAAATATATATATATATATATATTATTGCTGTATACATATTAGTGCTGTCAAATGATTAATCACGATTAATCGCATCCAAAATAAAAGTTTTATATTATTGCTTTCGATTGCATTTGCTCATCTTTGTCAAGAAAATGGCCATTAGGAAACAAACGAGGAGTTTCATAGCTGGAGTTGTATGAGTTATGATAATTTGGTTTTGTTGCAGCACACAACATTCTTGATGCAAAACTATGCCTTCTTGTTTTAATATAATCAAAAGGTCTCTTGGGTAAATTTTTGTACTTGAATTCAGTTGTTTCTTCACACAGAAGGAAACAAAAGCTTAAAGCAGCAGACTACATGTGTGGAGAAAGTTTTCCAGACAGGTTATAAGATATACTCACTCTCTGAAGAGCTAGTGCTGGAACTCCATAGAAAGTACCTTTAGGTTTTCTCAAGTCCTCTGACTGCAGCATCTGTTCACTCCCACTCCCAAGAACACTCCCACCCTACTCCCAAACCCCATAATGCACTTCTGTCCACCTCACTTACTCATGAAGAATAGATGTGAGACACTTATTGCTCAAGCACCATGACAACGTCCTTCATCTGTGTTCTATACAACCCACTATATTTATAGCACTCTTCAGGTGTGAAATAAAAAAGCTTAGTGTCTTTCACTCACTTAGAGTTTCGTGTTTCTCAGGTTGTCGTGTTGCTCTATCTACCTGAGCACCCATATATGCACGGCAATTGCTGTGTTCGAAATTGCCCCCCTATACCCGCACTGTTCACTACATTAGTCCACTTATACAGTTCAGTTGAATGAGTGAATGAAAATGAGTGAGTGAATTCGGACAATGAGTGTGCCGGAAGGGCCAACGCTTTTGCATAATTTGTGCTTGGTGTTTAATAATCATTAGAAAACTTAGCAAACTGGCATCTCCAGTATTAATGAAAAGACTCTGTCTTGGAAACTAGCATGTATAAACCTCCATTAAATGATTTAATAATCAATTAAAAGAAATTAAAAGAAATGTACATGTACGATATTACGCTATACTAGGGCTGGGCGATATAGCAAAACAATTTATCAACGATATAATGTTTCATATCGTTCGGTATCGATAATTATTGACATTTTTTATAACCTTTTTTAAAACAAAAAGCAATAGAATTCTTTTTTTTATTTAACCACTGTATTTATAATTAACAATTTATTGATTACAGCATGTGTTCGTGTTGTGTGTGTGATAGTAAATTTTTTCTATCGATATCGAAGAAGGTGTACCGTCGATAAATATCGATACCGTTTTATCGCCCAGGCCTACGCTATAATTACATTGATCCAGCGGTTTGGAAAATGGATGAATGGATTATTCAGCTGTAGGCGCCATCTACTGCCAAGATGTGGGAATTCATTCGGCACGACCCTCACAGTACATTTTGGGTATTCTCTAGCCGTTGAGTGTAGATCGGTTGTACACTCGTTATTGGAGTGCATTATGGGATTAAATGAGGGCACTCAAAAATGACCACAACGGTTTTATACACCACTACAAATGGCTGTCCCTTCAAATAGTGCCCTATTTAAGTCTATAGGGTGGGATTTCGGACACAGACATTAATCTTTAAAAAAAAAAAAATCATTGGAGAAATCGATACATATTTTGAGGAAATTATGAATCAAATGAGCAATCAATTATAAAGTGGATAAATAGATGGAAGAATCAATAATTTGATAATCAAAAATAAATAAATAAATAAATTTGAATTAACTACGTTATAACAAAGAGATAACTGTATTTTATATTAATAGATGACTTTTTGATTATCAAATGTTAGTTCCATGATTATATTTTGCTATCTATCTATCTATCTATCTATCTGTCTGTCTGTTTTGTGTTTCTCAGGGGACACTTAATATCCAGCGATATCGTCGACTTGATTGCACAGACACTATTGCCGGTTTGGTCTCGTCTGACATATATTAGTGTGAAAGTGTTAGTGTGAAATCATTTAAACAGCTGCTGGTAACTCCCCCGAACACTGGTGTCGTGCTTTGGTCGTATACAAAAGTTTTATAATAACAAAACCTGACATGTTGTTATTATGTAGTGGTCAAAGGTCCTCAGTGTTATGGAGCGGCAGAAAAATCCCCAAAATCTTCTCTTATCTAAATTCTTGGTGTGACAAGGAGCAGATGTGCATGCAGGAATTTTATGGTTGTCTCTGGGGTGGTCATTTATGACTCTGCTCTGCATAGTCTGCTGACTGATTAACTTGGCTGTTTCACTTACAGCAGTAGTGTGAGTGTGCAGCAGATGTATTTCCTGTTTATTCAGGTTTTATATGCTCTTCCCCTTCTCTTTTTTTTCTGACCTTCTTACCAGCAACAATATTTTGTGGTCAGCACATAACAAGTCCACAGTCACTCTGAATACCTGTAAAGAAACCTGCACGTTATAGACCAGCAGTCCTTGCGTGAGTCTAAAATCATGGAGACCTTAACAAAGGGAATCTCAGCATGCAGTGAGTGTGCAGAATTAGGAAAACGGCTGTAGTTGGGGTTGGCTTTTGATTTTCTATCTATCTATCTATCTATCTATCTATCTAACTAATACTTTCATAATGCCATCATAATAAAACTTAATTTTGCAGCAAACATGAACATCGAAATACTTTGTCATTTTTATCCTATTGTTTACCATATTTATATGCTTGGTCAGTGCCATTGTGGGTTTTGGTTCTTTTGCTGTTGTAGGCTGTAAGGACCTTTAAAATAGCTTAGATATGTTCCATTTTATGGCTTTTTTGGAGGCTCAAAATCCTGCAAAAATCTTGGTTTATTTCCAGGTTTAAATAAGAGAATTTTTTTCTCTCAGAAATTTTGGCCCCATGTCTTTAGTAGAAGTTTATTTATGTATTTATGTATTTATTATTTATTTTATAATTCTAATTGCTTGAAAAATGCTAAATGGAACCTTGCAGAGAATGGGAAAAACAAACCACAACACTTTCTTTTAGAAATAATAAATGAAAAAAAAAAATAGAAAAAATGAATGTAAGCAGGATTATGGATAAAATATTTTTTTCTGTGGAGACGTGGGAGTGCTCACCCTCAAAATGTACATTTGGCAGATCATCTAAGAAATTAAAGGAAAAAACATTAGCTAAACTAATGATGCCTTGATGCACTGGTCCGTGATTTCAGTATGAAAAAAAAACATCTTAGTGTGGGCAAGCAAAGACTTTCCTTGTGGATGAAATTGAATGAATGAATACTCATGATTCAAAAAGGAATCCTCTCCAAATCCTTAAAAAGGACAGGGACCCATCTGATTGTAAGAGTTATCATCCAATCTCTTTAATTCCTATGGATGTAAAATACTTTCTAAAATTCTGGCAAACAGGTTGGACAGGGTTATTACTTCTTTAGTGCATTGGGATCAGGAGGTTTATACGTGGTAGAAATGGGCCAGATAACATTAGGAGACTTATTAATATTATGTGGTCAGTGGGTGAGCATGTGTTTCTGAATATTTATTTAAACAGACTGTATAATGATGAAAAACCACAAACATGAGTTATAATTCAACCAATGTTCCAGTGGCAGCAATCTCACTGGATGCGGAAAAAGCTTTTGACTGTGTGGAGTGGGAGTTTTTATTTGAGACATTTTGTGTTTGGGAATGTTTTTATAAAATGGATATGATTACATGTATACGTGACCCCAAGCTGCAGTACAGACTAATGGACAGATTTCTTCTTATTTTCCGCTTGCAAGAGGGACCCGTCAAGGATCTCCATGATCTCCCCTGCTGTTTTTCTTGGCTTTTGAACCTCTGGCTATAAGAGCAATTACAAACTTTCCTGGGGTTTCTGTGGGGCGAAGAGTTCATAAATTGATCCTGTATGCAGATGACATATTGCTGTTTGTCTTAGAGCCTCAAAAGTCAGTGCCATGTTTGTTGGAGATTATTAATTCATGCTCTAAGCTTTCTGGTTATTAAGTTAACTGGTCTAAAAATGAAGCTCTTCCTTTGACAGCATATTGCCCTGTGTCATTTTTCCAGCTGGCTCCCTTTCAGTGGCTCAAACAAGATATAAGATACCTTGTTATTCTCTTCCCTCAAAAACTTAAAGATTTAGTAAGAGTGAATTTAGAACCATTACTAAAAAAAATTTCAAACGATGTAGGGAGGTGGTCATCACTAAATTTGTCTCTTTGGGGTAAGGTGAATGTTCTCAAAATAAACTGCCTTCCAAGAATTAATTATCTACTTCAGTCAATCCCAGCAGAGATTCCTTTGCAATGTTTTAAACAGTTTGATAAGTTAACCAAGTCATTACTTTGGAATAATAAGCCCCCACGGTTGTATATGAGTAAGTTGCAACAGCCGGTTGACAAAGGAGGATTGGGGCTTCCAAAACATTTGTTTTATTATTACGCCCTCAGCCTGAGACATTTGGCTCATTGGTCCCTCCCCCCTGAGAGGTCCCCACCTTGGTTTAATGTTGAACAAGCCATCCATGAATCCTTAAAGGGGTCATATGATGCTATTTCAAGTTTTCCTTTCTCTTTACAAGCTTTTACTACAGATGTAGGAGGATAAAAGAAGGAACAGATGTTTCTTTTTTTCAGTTACCAGACATAGTAGAGACTTTAACATTAATTGCTAGTTTAGACCCTTCATATTTGACTTTAGAAAAATGTGACACTTCATTTTTTTCAATTTTGTAACTGGTTAGTTAATATATACAGTAGATCTTAACTTTTTTCAACATCAAGATGTTTTTTTAGAACTCTTTTTTTATGTAGTTTCTCAATATGATAAACGTTTCGGTTACGTTTGTAACCCTCGTTCCCTGAAGGAGGGAACGGAGACGTCATGTTGGTGACCAATGAATTGGGATCTCGCTTAGAGAGACCAATCCACTTCAAGTGTAAACTAAATGAGCCAATGCACATTGGCATGCGATCTGATCACAGCGTGAGCATAAAAAGGCAGCCGGTGCAACGCATACCAGGTTTTTGCTGAGGAGCCGAGTCGGTGACCTGGCCGCTCAGCGGTGGTACAGCAGCGGTGGTACAGCAGCCGTGGCGACAGGACGTGACGTCTCCATTCCCTCCTTCCATTTCCCTCCTACTAAAGCGCCATGGATGCTGCCCCTTCCAGTGTCCAGAATCTAGCGAACGTGTTGGGGGTCGCCCAGCCCGCAGCTCTACAAATATCTGTCAGCGAGGCGCCACGAGCCAGCGCCCAGGAGGATGCAACACTTCTAGTAGAGTGAGCTCGCAACCTGAGCGGGCAGGGCATTCCCCTTCTGCCAGCCTCCGTAACAGACAAAGAGCTGGTCTGAGGTCCTAAAGCTTTGTGTCCGGTCTACGAACCATCTCAAGGCTCGGACGGGACAAAGCAAAGCTATGGCTGGATCTGCCTCCTCCGGGGACAGCGCTTACAGGTTCACTACCTGATCTCTGAAGGGGGTAGTAGGAACCTTGGGCACATAGCTGGGCCGGGGCCTCAGGATTACCTGGGAGTCAGCCGGCCCAAAGTCTAGGCACGAATCGTCGACCGAAAATGCGTGCTGGTCCTCTACCCTCTTGATGGAGGCCAGTGCAAGCAGGAGCAGAGTTTTCATTGAAAGAAACTTTATCTCGACTGACTGCAAAGGCTCAAATGGGCCCTGCTGTAGTGCTTTGAGCACTAGGGACAGGTCCCAAGAGGGTATAGAGGGGGGCCCGGGAGGATTTAACCTTCTCGCCCCCCTAAGGAACCTGACGACCAGATCATGCTTCCCTACCGACTTCCCTCCCACTGGGTCATGGTTAGCAGCAAGAAGGCTCACTGGGGGAAACGCATACTTGCGCAGGCGCCGAGGCCAGCTGTGTGCCAGTGAATCCGTGCCGAGTGTTCCCTCGGTCAGAGAGTAGAACAACTGGCAGTGAGAGGTTTCTGGAGAGGCCAACAGGTCTACCTGAGCGGCTTCGAAATGTCTCCAAATCAGCTGGACCGTCTGGGGATGGAGTCTCCATTCTCCTGGGAGCGTAGCTCGTGACCGCTCAGAACCTTCCGACTCCAAAGGAGGAGGTGGAGGAATCTGCCAGGGAGGGGCTGTCTCGAGGAGCATTAGTTTGGGGAACCAGGTCCGAGTGGGCCAATACAGTGCCACAAGCAGGTTCGGACCAGCACGTGCTTGGTAAGTGCCCTTTGAGACGGTTCAAGGCAAGGTGCACTGCTAACAACTCTAGGCAATTGATATGCCAGTGCAGTTGGGGGCCCGTCCACACCCCCAACACTGCGTGCCCGTTGTACGTGTAAACCACAGCATGACTGGAGACCTGTTCCAGGGGCACTCCTGCCCGGAGAAACATAAGGTCTGACCACGGGGTGAAGGATTGGCGACAGGCCAGTGTAACGTAGACCCAGTGAGTGCCGCACTGCCACGCCCACCTCTGGACTTGGCCAAGAAGCCAGTGCTGAAGCGGTCTCATATGAAGCAGCCCCAGTGGTGTAACTGCCGCTGCAGCTACCATATGCCCCAGGAGCCTCTGAAATTGTTTCAGTGGGACCACTGTCCTGCCCTTGAATGAATTCAAGCAGTTCAGCACCGACCGCGCATGTTCCTGTGTGAGGCGTGCTGTCTGTTCGACTGAATCCAACTCCATACCAATAAAAGAGATCCTCTGCGTAGGGGAGAGTTTGCTCTTTTCCCAGTTGACCCGAAGACCCAACTGGCCACCCTGCTCTCTGAGGGGAACAAGAGCCCCCTCCGCAACTTTCGTGAAGACACGGGGAGACAGGGACAGCCCGAAGGGCAGAACCTTGTACTGATATGCACGTCCTTTGAACGCGAACCGCAGAAATGGTCTGTGGCACGGAAGGATCGACACATGAAAGTACGCATCCTTCAGGTCGATCGCTGCAAACCAATCTCGGGGACAGATGTACCCGAAGATGTGTTTCTGCATCAACAGAGGCTGATGGTCCGCAGAAGCCAGCGAGACGGGCTGAGTAGCGCTAGCCGTGCACCCAGATACCATGCAAGCGGGACCAGCGGAACCACCACCGTACCCGCAGTGGGGCAGGAATGCAGGGACCCAACTCGGGTGGCTCGTGGGCAGACCGAAGAGTGGTCCGAGTGTGCGGTGACCATCATCACCATCGCCAGGTAACGACCGCATCCAGAAACGCACGGGTGAAATGGCAACTTTAAAAAGACAATCCGTCGACTTTACAAAGACGCACCCGTGTAAGCTCATTTAGAGAAATAGGCTCTTTCAGGGAAATGCTTTTTTAGGTGCTGAGACGCACAGGGGAAATGGCCGCTTGCAGCACGACAGGGGGTAGTGCAGCCTGAAATGCGCAACCCACTCGACACAGGAACGACCACCGCTGAATCACCGTCCGCCAACACAAGAAGCTCCCTAGAGCGCGCTAGACTTGTCACACACGATGCAGTTTGGTAGGAGCAGAACGATGTTGTCGCTCGACTCCAAAGCGAGAAGCTGGTATGCGTTGCACCGGCTGCCTTTTTATGCTCACGCTGTGATCAGCGGCAGCTGGATGCAATTATCGCATGCCAATGTGCATTGGCTCGTTTAGTTTACACTCGAAGTGGATTGGCCTCTCTAAACGAGATCCCAATTCGTCGGTCACCGACGTTACGTCAAGAGTGACCGACTGAAAGGGAACTACAAAGTACATTTTAAAACTGCAATTTAAAATGTGTGTTTGTGTGTTTGTGTGTGTGTGTGTGTGTATATACAAACTTTTTTCATTTTTTATTTCAAAAGTTTTAAATATTCTTGACAAATTAATTTAATTTAACATATTTTGTGTAGTTTCCCAATATGCTAAACTACAAAATACATTTTAAAATTTGATGTTTAAAATTGATAAAGAGGTTGATGAAGAATTCATGAAGAGGATAGTCACACCACAAGACCATTTCCACCTTTACTTGATATTGGCTCAGAAATCAAAACACAATTTGACCAGATAATTAAATGACCATGCTGCTGACAAAATCAGTGTCCATCTAAATTTTGAAAATATAAAAGAAAATATTTTTTCTTCGAGGAGTAAAATTACATAAAATGACAACTGTTCTTCTGCACTTTAACTTGAAAGGCAATGAAACAAAAGTCCCAATGTAACTTGATACTTCTGTTCTCTTTAACCGGAGTCATAATAATTAGAAGAAATAGTTCACTGGCAGCGCATTACTGCTGCCGAAGTACTGTTAAGTATTCCCAAATAGTCATGAAATAGTCACATCACCTTTAAGTTGTAAAGGAATCTGTGTTCCTCAGCCAGCTCTGTAACACTACACTAGACAGTTTTAGGGAACATCTGCTTGCCAATTTGCCATTTGTTACTTTCTCACTATGTGCAGAATCTGCTGCTGCTGCTGTATGCACTTACACTAATAGGCTTGAGCAAGAGCGGCGCTGTTATCTGGCTCAGGAACGAGCGTAGCAGGTTCGCCCCAGAGGTCAGCAGATGTTCCGATAAGTCAGCTGAGGCACAGGACTTCATTATTCAGCTCAGCTGTGTGTGTGTGCATCAGCACTGCGTGCTGTGTTTAGTAATATTAGTTGAGGATTTGAGCTGGATCAAAGCATGCAGACCTACTGTCTTATTATTTTGATACTGACAAACTAAACAGTTAATATGTAAGGGATAAAGTGCATCTAGCTGGCCATTATCACAAAATAAACTGATCAGGTCTTGTACCAACATCAAGGGGTTTATTTTGCAATAATGACCTGCTGACTATATTTTATCTTGCAAATTTTACATCGACTTTCTGAATAAATGAAAAAAAGGGCATAAAATGTTATTTTGAGTTGAATTATTTTTTTACATGATAAGAAACTACAGAATTATATGAGAGGAATTAAACTAGCAAAATTATGTAGGAAATTGGTCCGTTATGCTTTTTAGTCACCGTTATATTAAACTGCACAATGCCAAGTTTGACCAATCAGAATCAAGGAGTCCATAGAGGAGAGTAATAAGCATTTTTAATTGCTTTCACTAATCTAATAATGACTGATTAGTGATCAATTATTTGATTGTCTAATAGTAACACAAATATGGACCAAATTATCCTCAATGAAAACAGCATGCATTTTTAATGTATTTTTTATGTTAAGAACCTTGACAACCTTGTGAAACTAATAAAATGTTTTATTTACAGAGATTTAATGCATATAAAAAGTCCATAGACATTTATTTAGTTATTTAGTTATTAATTCAATTTAATTTAATTTCTAATATTGCAATACTTTTTTCCTGGTGTGCTTCTCATTTGGTGTGCAAATTAGAAGCTGTGAGGTTGATGTTCTGTCGCCAAGGTCTAGGTCTAAGTCACCGCATGGTCATTGGTCAAGGAAAAGCATGGCTGACATTAAATAAATAGATCAATACCACCCATAAAGACTTTTAAGATTCTTAGAAAGAATATACTCTTTTATCAAAGCTAAAAGAGAAGTGTTGACTGCAGAGACACCTTCACAGACTGACTTCTTTAGTGTTAATAAGGTCTGTCTCCATTCCTGGGAAAAAAACATCTTAAACTACGTAAACAAGTGGTTTTATGGTCTCCAAAGCTGGTTTTGTTTAATGGTTTTTGAGCTTTGAGACCTGCTGGCCAACCAACTAAACTAGCCAAACTCTTGTTTGGCCAGGCTGGGAGACCAGGGCTGCGTTCAGCCCCGACAAAAACGGTGCAAAACTTCATTTTGAAGAATTTTCGGAGCCTGATGAAATCGGTATAAATACGTGTTTAATACTGCAAAATACGCTCGATGTTACAGTCATTGCCCTTGCCCTCCAGTTTCTCTGCCCGGCCCTCCTCCGGGGGACGGAGTGGTGTGCTTACCATCTCCTGAACAGCAGGTCCCTCCACCTCTGGGTTGCCCGTCTCAGGGCCTCTTGCTTTTTCGCTTGCCACCAGGTTTGGCGGGGGCCTGGACGGGCGGGGCGGCTGCCCTGCG
>NW_015627632.1:415486-432682 GCF_001515625.1 Sinocyclocheilus rhinocerous
GCTGGATGCAATAATCGCATGCCAATGTGCATTGGCTCGTTTAGTTTACACTTGAAGTAGATTGGTCTCTCTAAGCGAGATCCCAATTCGTCGGTCATCCGACGTGATGTCGAGAGTGACCGACTGAAAGGGAACATGTCGTTCAACTTGCCCCTGCTATCATCTTAAACCAGTGTAGGCTAGACATATCCAATGAGAGGCGGAATATGCACTGATATTTTTGGAAATGAGCTGCTTGAGAAATTTTTTTTTAAAAACACAAGGCTTGGACCAGCTAATGACCAGCTTAGACCCGCTATCATGTTCCAAAACACAGCAATCCAGCCTAAACTGGATTTTGCAGCAGCGAATCCACTTACATAGTTGAACTCTCGCAAATAATTTGAGCATAAACACAAATATGTGAAGCTGAGTGTTTGCTCTTCGCCAGGAATGCATCAGCGATCACCCCCATGCCTGACCCACTGCTTTATTGGGTTGTTTTCACACGCAATGGACCCTGCACCTGATGAGTACGCCAATGCAGAGTAAGGAGGAATGCACCTCCATTATCTGGTGTAACTCTGAGAGGAAATATTTGCGGAAATTTGGCAGATTTATAATCAGACGAATAGCACACTGTTATTGTAATTTAGGCAAATCATTGTAAACAACCTCTAAATGGCTTCTTTGTCCTCAGATGTAGAAGCTCCATAGAAACGTATCTAATGTAAACCAGCATTTTATTATTTGTTTCCAGGAAACCAATAATGTTACCAACCATGACTAGCACATTTAAGACTAGGAAGGCAATTATTAACCAAAGGTAACTACATTTACAGTGTTGTTCCAAGGGTTTTTTGTGTGTATTCTTCTCTTCCACTCCTATTTTTACAGTGTTTTAAGCCACACGAGGTCAGATGATGCAATAAAAAGTGTGATGGAATCTTCTGCTGGTGGGGATTATAGGTGCACGCATGACTGATGATGGCAGTGAAGCAGCCTTTCACTGAGCTGACCCTATTATCCACGCACCAAAGTACCGGAGAGTGACAGCTGAAACTGAGTAAAAATAGTGCCTATATTTTCAGCATCATTTCTGCTGCTCTTCTCCTAAATATTTATCATAAAATGCAGCTCCATCATTTGGATGTTATTGACAGTGTCACAGAGCAGGCAGACTTCATTACAGGGATTCTCTTCAAGATATTTTGAAACAATGGTTTACTTTTTGTGGATTTTCACTTAAACTGTTTGTGATATGGTCAGTTGAATTCATATGAAAGAGCCCTGAAATCAACATTGACTCTTTTGTTTTTCCCCTTTCCTTTCCAATTTAAAGATTTTATACTTTTGACACTTTTGTTCGAATTGAAATGCACAGACACACACAAATGCAGGCCCACGCACAAATATACCAAACAGAAATACACTTAGATGCTAACTCAAGACAATAAACACTGCACAACCAAAGACCATGAAACAGACACCCACACACATACAGCATTATTAACACTATAGGCCGGGATTCAGTCGGCCCTGTCCATTACACCTCTCTTCCCTGGCACCATGTCTTCATTGACCTTCTCAAGCTGTTCGTTGGACTTTCACGTTCTTATTGACCCGGAGGCTGTCTGCCACTGACTGTCAGCATGAATTTGTCATCAGCAGTGGACATCAGTGAGCAATCCGGCGATTACTCACTGGCCCCACGCTCCTTCTCTCCCCTACAGGCATGATATCATCTCCACAGTGCAACGATGGTCTTTTGTCCGTGTGCCGCTAGCGTACAGTTGTACATTGGACTGTCAGATTGTCAATAAGAATGGTGTATGGCAAGCTAAAAGTCTAATAAGTAGTTCAGTTTGTGGGTTTTTCAAGCAGTGGATGATCTAATTCCCAGAAGGCCTTCGCTGTAAATATTTAGCCAAAATAAGCCCCCATTTTGCTGCAATCCATAAATATGCATATGAAATGAAAGCCTTACAAGATGAAAGCTGACATCTTAAAGTACTGTACTGAGAATAATATTGTGGTGAATCCCTGAGACGAAAGAGATTGAAACTTTGAAGGTTGTGCTGTGGTTGAACAACTGAAATGTTCTCTTTCTCTCTCTGTCTCTTGCTGTCTCTTTTGCAGGTTGGTGCTGTTCACATGTGTGACGTGGTAAATGAGATTGAGCTGGCAAGAGCGAGGTGCGAGAATAAAACAGCAGGAAACGTCACATCAGGTGATATTCACAAAATAGCGTTGCTCTGTGCCATTTTCACAGTCAATAAACAATTTTGCATTGATGTAACTGTAGATCACAGAGAGCTAATATTTGGTGCTAAAACAGGGCCAAAAACAAAATGCATTTATCTAGAATTTGTTTGAGTGGAAAAAATCTAGTAGATCTAGTAAACTGTAGTTTTTATAGTAATACGAAATAGCAAAAAAATTCCATTACTGAATGCTGTTAAATACAACACTTCATTTGATATGTGGTGAAAATGACACAGCAGTGAAAATTTAGAAAAAAAAAGTGTATGTGTATACATACAGAATTCTGTTATTGAATTAAATCAATACTTTTATTCAGCATGGATGCATTAAATTTGTTAAAAGTGACAGTGAAGGCATTTGCAATGTTACAAAATTATGAATTTCAAACAAATGCTGAAAACATTCTATTCATCAAAAAATCCTGAAAAATTAAAATGTATTACGGTTTCCACAACAACATTAAACAGAATGTGTTTCACACTGATATTAATAATAGCACCAAATCAGCATATTAGAATGATTTCTGAAATAGGCTTAGCTTGACGTTTGAGCTTGGGGTGCCAAACCAAACTGGTCAATTTGGTCAGTTGCACTTTTAAACACATTTTAGTTTTGCTATAGTAAATCTACAAATTCACACTCTGATTACAGAGCAGCAGCAAGTGTGTGAGGTTGTCATGGCAACCAGATACATTGCAAGTGAATTACAGCTATACTTCTATTTTGCCACACTAAACTTAGCAATAAACATGTTGAAAATAATGCACAATAAACATGTCTGTCAAAACTATCTCAAAAGAGGGTTTTATTTTAAGCAAATCAAGGAGTGAATTACTCATCCACTGTTTTTAAAACAGACATTTGTTGGGCTTGATTCAAGTTAACGCACAATGGCAGGCGCACACTTTCTATTTAGTCTTACTGAAAATAGATGATAAACAGTTTATATTCTAAAATCTATTTATAGGTTTTGTTCTGGGTAAATTAATAATATTTGGATGTAAATTGTATGCATAAAATTAGAACACTGAGCCACTAAAACGGCGGCGTCCTGTGGATCACCTTTATCTGATCGTCCGGGTCTGGAGTCATCAAGCACGTCACTGACATCTTCATCTGAGTTTTTCCGTTGTCTCCGGATTTCTCTGCAGTTCATGTACGTTGTTAAAAACACTGAATATAATTTTATGCCACATGCAAGCATTATACTATAGTCTATTATCCACCAAAATGCAGATTCGTCACACGACAATTTCTTACGCAAATGAGATTGTGGGAGACGTTAAGTTTGTTACATATGCATATATGCATATTTACTTTGTAGAAAAATCTTTATAAATAAATAAAGTTTCATAAAATCCTTCAATCACTATGGGGGAAGCTAGGTTATATTTTTACAAATATTTAAATATTAGAAGGTATTTGAATACTTATATTAACATAATATTAACAATAAAATAAAATCACATACAGTGGGTACGGAAAGTATTCAGACCCCCTTAAATTTTTCACTCTTTGTTATATTGCAGCCATTTGCTAAAATCATTTAAGTTAATTTTTTTTCCTCATTAATGTACACACAGCACCCTTATATTTTTACAAATATTTAAATATTAGAAGGTATTTGAATACTTATATTAACATAATATTAACAATAAAATAAAATCACATATATACAAAATATATAAATTATTATTATTATTATTATTACTATTATTAGAGTACATATGCAATTTATTATATAATCATTATGAATAAAAAAGGCTTCATCCATCCAATGATTTGAATATATGTAAAAAACAAAACAAAAAAATGCACTGTTTTCAAAGGTTGATTACCATCATCCTCATCAATGAGATGTATCATGCACAAGCGTTCTGACAAAATACTGACTCATCAGCCTAGCTGATTATTTTGGATTTTCAGCAAAGGGTCGAGGGACCATTGCACTGCACAGATATCTACAATTATCTGGAAGCTCCTTTGAGGTATGAAGTAGGTTATCCTCCACTGACTCATTCTTCAGGTTTACAAGGCGAACTGGCAATCAGGCATGAAAGGCAATTTTTTTGAAGTGGAAGGCAGCTGTAAAAGTCAGACCCCCATCATGGACAAAGAGTGGGATGAATGAAAGGATCTGTTGTGCCCACAAGCATTTCATGCAACTGTTTGAAGTGAAAGCCCTGTAGTGTCCATGTGTATTGTTCTAAGATAGACTTGAGTTAAAAAAAACTATTTTTACTTGCATTTTTCCAGTGTCTTTTGATGTGATATAACTAGGCTTTTCATATATCTCAAATGTCTGTTTGGATTGGGATGGACCATCGAGGCCAGGCCAGAAACCTATATCAGCTATATCCGTAAACTACAAGTTAAGAACAGCTCTCTAGCAACCACCCAAAACAACTTAATTCCATAACAACCCTTGAAGACACCCCAGCAACTACCCAGAATAGCTTAGCAACCACTTAACAACGCCCTAACCAACCACCCAAAATACCCTAGCAAGTATTTTGGTTAATTAGCAGCAGTTCAAAAGTCAGTACAATTTTTTTTAAAGAGTCTCTTGTTTATTTGATCAAGACTACAGTAAAAAAATTAATGCTGTGAAATATTACAGTTTAAAATAACACTTTTTTTCTATTTTAATATATTTTAAAATGTAATTTATTCCCGATGCTGAATTTTCAGCAGCCATTACTCCAGTCTTTGGTGTCACATGATCCTTCAAAAATCTTTCTTATATGCTGATTTGCTGCTCAAGAAACATTTATCCATGTTGAAAACAGTTGTGCTGTTGTGACTTCTTTCAGGATTCTTTGATGACCAGAAAATTCAAAAGAACAACATTTGTCTTGTAACATTATAAATGTTTTTCTGTAACTTTTGATACATTTATTTATTTGCGTCCTTACTGAATAAAAGGATTAATTTCTTTAAAAAAAAAAAAAAAGTCTTACTAAGCCCAAACTGTCACATAGCTGCATGGGGACACAAAGGCTGAGGATCCAAGTGCAGTAGTTTATTAAAGGGTAATCCACAATCATAGTTGAAGTAACAGGCAAAGGTCATGACACTATGAGACAAACCAAAAGCAAGAACAAAGCAGAAAACACAGGAAAGCAAAGGAAACCAGGCTGAAGTAAAAAAAAAAAAACAGAGAACCAGAATACCAGGGCTAAAAGATGAAGCATGACAAATTCAAGACTTCACAAAGAGTGACTGAAAACACCAAGCTTGTATAGGCAGAGGTAATGAGCAACAGGTGAAAATAATCAGGCATGATGAGTTTGGGCAATGGGTTATGGGAAATGTAGTCCAGAACAGAGTGGCAAAGGTATGGGATGGAGTGCCCTCTGGTGGCTATCAAGGGAACACCAGCTGGTGATTGTGACACAAACGTTTAACAATAGTTTACATTTCTGTTTATTCACTTGGCAGACGCTTTTATCCAACTTGAATTACAGTGCATTTTTGGTGTACATTGTTTTTTAGTTTGTGCATTGAAACCAATGACCTTGGTGTTGCTAGCACCAGTTGAGTGAGCTACAGAATAAAAAATAAAGCGGTAAAAAAAAATTTCTTAGGTAAAGAACATTTAGGCATTAATTGATAGGATTGGTTCTCAAGGTTTAAGGATAAGAAGCTTGGTAGCTAATTAATCTAGAGGGAATTTTTTAACAATCTATGTAAATCTTCAAAGGTCTGCTGGGATTTTTGATAGTTATTGCAGTTAGAAATGGATTCTATCTTGATGTGTAGAATTTTGAATAACATGAAAGTATCAATAACATGAATTTATTTGGCATAATGTTGAACATGGCACAAAAAATATCCAGCCTTAAAAATTACTACTGAATTGCATCATAAGTTATACAATGTGAACGCTGAAAAAGCAGAATTTATGGCATACAGGTTAGGTGCCATTCACTAACCACTTATTTGCAAAGCAAACATATAAAGTGTACTGTAAACTGGTGCAAGATCTACACCTGAATGATTTTGTTTTGGAAATAAGTTGCCCTCATGTACAGCCCATCTGTAGGTAACTGTTACACACTGGCAGATGAGCTGTAGTGTATTGGCAGTCATCTTTTGGAAGACATTAAGTGGGATGATTCTTCTTTTGGGTTGTATAGAGGGTCAAGGAGGGCAATTTGCAAAACCAAATATATCCTATAGTGCAAACACTGTTCCCTCCCCCTATATTTTATGTGAAAATGCTGATGAACTCATTCAAGATTGGTTTCATGAGCATCAGGATGCAATCACATGCCTTCCATGAGCTTCAGTCACTGAATCTAAACATTGAGACACAGATTACCATTTCCCTTATCCTTCAAAAAGAATGTGGTTTTCCGTTTTGTAAAATGTTTTTTCCTTCATTTTTACACCACTTCTATTCAACAACAGCATTTGAAGTTGAACTAAACCTGTAGAGCTAACCTGTATTATTAGCCCAGAATTAGTAGCCAAGACAGTACATTCTACAGTACATTTTCTCTTCAGAGTTCCCTAGTCAGTGTGTTTAAACATAAACAGCTTTCAGCAGCTGGACTTGTACATTTATCTGATTTCAATTTAAACCGCAATCCTGTGATGATTAAATTTAAATGTCTACAATCTATGTGATGACCCATCCTCACATGCATTTACCTAGTGCCTGAATGAGGTGAATTTTTAAACAGGCCACTTGCTTCTGGAATATTCCTCTGTAGCTTGGAGAGGATGAATAAGATAAACTAGCTGTCATTTTTCCGCATTCACAGTCAAGAGCCAACTCACCTTGCCTCATGAATTAGACAGATGCATTCTGGGGGCACGAGGAACGCCATAAATATTCAAAATATTACGGGAAAAGCAATAAGCTGATACCGTATCTCAGTTTATTGTGCTTACAGGTGTCCAACTGAAGGATGAGGGAAGTGGGAGTTTTAGAACCCTCATGTTACTTTTAAATAAACCTCAGTTAAATTTAGACAGTGTTCTAGACTATTGAATTTGTAAACAAAAATTCTGCAGGATGTTAGTGTCATCAATTTATCAAAATATCAATTTAAAGTGTTACCAATGTATAGAAAGTATTCTTAATACATACAGTAGTTAGTTATACTCAAATCTAAATGATGTTTTATGCTTTTGTACAACATCAGGAGGGTTATATTGAGTAATATGATATTGAGTTAATGCTAAGCATTGTTCTTTATTCTTTTGCCAGGCTGCAAAGGGATGTGGGATATTATTGCTTGCTGGCCATCAGCCAAAGTTGGGGAACATGTGGTTATTCCATGTCCAAATTACTTCAGACACTTCTCTGATCTTCATGAGGGTAAGTTGAAATCACCATCAAAATACTTTGATGAACTTGAACTGTAACTCTTGAAGAAAAGTGCAGAGTGTCCTTTGTCATTTTGTCAGCCTCAGTCATGGGCTGTAACATTGATGCAAAACCAAATGTTTCGAGGCACTTCAGTGTCTGAAGTTGTTCAGAAGCTAATCTGAAACTCCCACATATTCATAGAGTAGTTTCTTTGATATCAGAATTCTCAAGGCAAAATCAATTTTTTCCCCTCTAGATTTTAGTGGTATGTTGTCATGGATGTACAAGTGGCTAAAAACATTAATATCATGTTTTGTAGAATTCATAATGATTAAAGGAATTTAGTTATTTCAGACATTAAACTAATTATAGACAATGCAATCGTGTATAGTATATATAAATGCAATACAACTGGGGACTGGGGGTCAGATTTTATATGCAGAACTGCTGCTCTGAGTGGATGGAATGGCTAATTCATTAGGAGGCAAATCAGACTCATTGATTGAGTATGTACTGCCATTAGGTCACACTTGTTTATCTGAGAATTCTGTCTCAGTCACATCCCACCAGAAACTATTAATTAAACTCATTAAAAGTCTGGCAGCGACCAAAGTTCAACAGACATATATTATCCTGTTATACAAAGGATGTCTTAGTGCAAAGTTCTAGAAATTTATATTTAGCCTAGTTTTTAAAAAAGTATATTTATATACAATTTATATAATAATTTATAAATTTTGTCACTTTAACTTTTTTAATCTTAAAAGATATTGACCAATAACCAGCTAGTTACTAAGCTTAATCATGATCATACTATTAATTTCTTATTTTTAAACAATGATACAATTCTTAATTTTAAATTGTATAGAACATGTTACAAATATTAAATACCTTTACTTTACTACTACTTTTCAAGTTTAGATTAAACTGCACTATATATTGTGCATTTAAAAAATATATATTATTGGGTTTCCTTATACATAACATAAACGCAATACAAACAGAGGTTAACAGAACAGGCACAATAAAATAAATAATAATAATAATGTGTTGAAAATCATTCTTCTTCTGAAATGGCGATCTTAATAAATTTCTCCCAGATGTCTATTCCATTCAGTCTTGCTAACATTTTTTTTTTCATATGATGCACTCTCAATCATTGATTCGAACTACATTCTAATTGTAGGAGATGTGCATATGCATTTTTAATCTGTTCATTTATTAACAAATAGTCCTTTATGTTATACCTATATGTTATTTGGCATATTCGTGTCTGAGATCACTATAGTGAAAATCTGGATTTCAAAAATTATGGACATAAACCGAAAGCTATAGGATTTTAACAAAATAAATATTAAAAAACACTTACATTATTTTAATAGTGATAATGGGCATTATAATTTGTAAAGGCAAAATAAAAGCATTTTATTTATACCAGTAGCCTCAGACTTTTGAATTCAACTGTAAATGTAAACTGCAGCTCTATTGTAGATTAACTGTTGAAGGTAACATTCATCAAAATCTGCAATGTTGTAGATACGTCTAGATTTGCAAAAATGTCCATGCAATGCAGAATGTGCATCAGGTACAATCTAATGGAAACCAATGTTGATTCCATATAATGGAAATACAGTCTGTGTTGGAGGATAAAAAGTGTTTCTGCAGTGATGAAAGAGGTTTGAAAAAGAGAGCACATCTGCTTTGAGGAGCTCTGGATTTCAGCAATTATTTTTGAACACACTGAACACCTTAGGAATGACCAGCTGTGAGAATGTAAGATTTCGTGATTTTTCTTTGAAATGTCCTTTCATTTTTTTCAACTGCTCATTCGTGCAGCAGCTAGTTACAAGGAACTGTTGAAAGTGGACCACTATGTGGTCATAGTGGTTCCTAGCTAGCAGTCTGGATAGAAGACGCAGCCCTTTGTTTAACACAGCTGTGTGAGAGAGTTTTCACACCAGTGACATTTCTAGGCTAAAAGAACATTGGAGAAATGAGTTTGAAGTTGTTGTGAAGATGAAGAGCCAGTGCTGATGACTCAAACATAAATCTGTGTTTTAGCAACCAAGAGACAGATAACAGAGTGTTACTTCTTTGGGAAATGGACAGTTTTATCTCTCAGGGGTTGATTTTTATTAAATCAAACAGATTGCAACTTTTTTCTTTTTGTTAGATAAAGGTCACTTATTTTTTTTTGCAGTTTTTTTTTTCAAATGTCTTTTATTTATAGATGTTATTCTTTTACCCTTTTCCCAGATCCAGACAATTAATCTTAAAATATGAAAATGCATCATAAAAGGTACTTTCTTAAAACATAAATCATAGAACATTTGAATATAATTTTTGTATTATGTTTTTCTTTAAGTGTTAGTTTATATATATATATATTTATCACCTGATCACCTGTTTTTATTTCATAAGAATAAACAAGTACTTTCATAGTCTGTTTCTGTATGTAAGGTGTATTACTGAAGTATTTATTGAGTTGCTCAACCTCAGCATTTAATTAAAGTGTAGGCTTTAGTCTTACTCTTGTTTTGTCGTTCAGTCCTTTCAGGAGTGCTTAATTAATGAATGCTTGATTAATGAGGCACAGTGTGTCACTGGTTTTTTTAGTCCCTAAAGCATTAGTTTATTCAATCATCTAGCAAAACTGCTTGTTTCATATGCAGCCGAGTATGAAGTTGGCCACATTTGAGTGCTGAATATAAATGTAATCAAATTCATTGATCTTTCACAGAAAGTAGATCAGTCATGCATTCTGTAACTTATATGACTCCCCACAGCCAAATACAGAAGCCCCTCTAGTGCGTCCTCATTATTTGATGAGCAAGTTTTTTTTTTTTTTTGTAGCAACAGAGCTCAGTTAAATGAAAAAGAACAGAGATACCATCCGAGCCCAGTTTGTAGACATATCGTTGTCATGTTCTAAGCAGTGTATGAACTCACCTCACTCAGGCTCCTAGTACCAGGAAACTATAGCTGTATTGTGATTGACAGGATCCATATATGCTGTGTGTGCAATATTTGTCAACTGACAAAATGTGTTTATTTGAAATGGACTAAAATGGCATCAAACTTGAGTCAGATATTTATTACTATTGCATGATATTTAGTACTATTGATTTAATACTATCCATAATACTAGAATATTAGCTGTTTATTAGCACTTATAAAGCACATATTAATGCCTTATTTTGCATGACCATATTTTTGATTGCTTAATCCTACCTCATACCTAAACTTAACAACTACCTTACAAACTATTAATAAGCAGCAAATTATGAGTTTATTGAGGCAAAAGTGAATGTGAGGTGAGGTGAATGTCAATGCAATAAAGTCAATAAAGGTCAATGCAACATTGAACCTTTTTATCACATTTATTATATACATATTATATTATATATGCAGTGACCGGTGACTTAATCTCCACTTCCTGTGAGGTGATATATTATTTCCTATGCCACCTACAGTGTCTATTGAAATGAAGCTTCCCTATGATTGGGAAGCTTAATATAGTCGAACATCCTGTAAAGTTTATTTCAGAAGGCACTTTCGCAAATGATACATACTGTACTGGTGCAGATGGTGAAATACTATTCAGGAGCAATTTCTTTTACTGAAGTCCCACACATTTCTGATGGATTTTCAGTTAAAACTTACAAGCACCGTACAATGCTCTCTCTGAATGGGAAAGGACAGATTATGCTTTTCAGAATGATAAAAGTCTGTCCATAGTTTAATTCTAAGGATTAATGTGGCATTCTGGATTTGCTTCATGGGATCTCTGTGGCTTATGACAAAGCCGGAGGTCCACTGGAATAATGCGTTAGGATGGATATATTGCATGTGGGTGTTTGCACCCATAGATAAATGTGAGAGGGTTGGCGTCAACCTTACATGACAAACAAAGCTTACACTAATAGCAGAGAGTAAACATCCCCTTCAATAAATTTACACAAGCTTTCAGGTGCTGGTTTTTAAGTAACATGTTTGTATAAATGCAATGTATTAAATTTAGCTGATTTTAATCCATGTCTTTTTGAAAATCACAACAATATGCATATCAGATCAAGCAGGGAGTAGCATCAGGTATTAGATGGATTAGTTTATAGCGGGTTAAAAAGAATCTCAATCCTACATCATAAGCATGATGCACCTTTTATTATTAATGTTATAATTTCTTCAAATCAAGGCTAAATTTTTTTATGGGGGGTAATCATTACTGAAAGTGTCTCATGATTCAGATGTTGTGTTCTGTTGGATTATGGGAATGAGATTTTCCATCTAAAAGAAGACGCATGCATGCATGTCAAGCACCTAGAAGTCGAAAGTCAACTGGATTTCAAGCAGGTGACAGTTTTCAAATTGTTTTAGATGGGATAATTTTTCTCATTTTATTATCATGTTGGGATTATCTGATCAGCTCTTCACACTCTTGCAAAAGAAAATATAATCCTGTTTTTTTTTGTCTTGTGTCTTCTGATAATGTTCTGTCAGTTTGTCTTGTGATTATTTGCATTTTGCTTGCAAGATTCTAAAGAGAAAAATTATTTATTAAATGCATGCTGTTTATGCTTGTATTTTTTTTTTATTCAAAACTGTTTCAGGTAAAACATTTATATTATATTATATTATATTATATTATATTATATTATATTATATTATATTATATTATATTATATTATATTACATTACAATAATATATTATTACTCTTGAGTTCCACTTCAAGAGTATAATCTGCAGACCACAAAACATCCTAAATCTACAGGAACCACCAGCTATCTCAAAACAGTTGCAGTTACCTCCAGTTTTTAGTAATCTAAAATTGCCCTTAATTTATATAATGTATCTTACAATAGCTTCAAATTTACTGATCTATAATTTGTCAGGCTGCTGTTTTATTATCTTTTTATTGCCCACTAAATGAACCGTATAACCGTCAGCAACAGAAACGCTTTAATTGATGTTAATCACAAGTTAATGTTAAAGCGTATTAATCATTTCATTAATCATTGCATTAGTTGATTAATCTGTTGTTAATTTAATGTTTGTGCTTTCCGTCAATTAATTTATTTTGCTCTATTTTCCTAATGAGCCATTCAGCCAGTTAACTTGCAAACACAGAAACCTTCACGTACAGTACCAGAGAAGTGCTGCTTTTGTAGCCTTGACATACTGCAGCTGTTTAGTACTTACCATTATTGACTTTTTATGGTGCATCTTCCAAATGATGAATGAACAGATCAATACACATTAAATGACCAATAAATCTCTCAACAGCTTATTAAAGTGACAAAATATATTAATGACAAAATTATTGTCTTTGGTTAATTATAGGGGAGATAATACATCATTTTCTTAATTTTATGCCTAGAGTTAGAAGTTTTAGAAACAGATAAGTGTTGCATATGTTTTCCAATTATGAAGCCAGCTTTTTATTTATTTATTTTTTCTTTTCAATTCTGACACAGGCACTGAATGTAGAAAAGGGGAAAATAACAGTGAAATGTTGTTGTTTTATTTTTTGATAATAATGGTACAGATTCATATTGTTTACTTGATTCTTCCCAGGGTGAGTCGGAGGCCAAAACTAGACAAAACAATGGCCAATTAATTTTTAACAAGTAGACAATAAAGCAGACCTTATTGACATTTCCCTTGTTTTGTCAGCTTCAAATTTAGTCCAAAGTGTGATTTGCTACTTGCATTAAGATATTAGTATGGAAAAAGTAAAAAATTCCTGTAATTGGCCAAAAATCTTTCCAACATTTGAAAAATGGTTTGTTCTGTACCTGTAAGTATGATTCATTCAGCAGCAGACATGAATGTTATATAGGTGGAGGTCACTTCCTGTCGGGGCAGGCACAGGTGGTCTTTGTGCGTAGATATGACACATTTAAGTTGTTTTGCTGGCATTTGTTCCTTTGGAAATTCATTTTTTTGTTTGTGTTTTTAAAGTGTGTTCTGTGTTTCCATTTGAGAACACTGTTGTATAGCTCTGTTCAGTGTTCATTTTGTAATGTTATGAAACAGCTTCTTTCAGCATTCACATAACAAGCACACTGAAGAGAAACCACACAGGAACTCATTCACCTAGTCTTTTTAATTCAAGCTTGAGTGAAATTGATTGGATAGTTTTGGATCAATACATGGCATTGTAACATGGGACCCACTATGAATGCACTAAGGAGGAACTAAGTGTCCTTCCTCTTGAAGTATACATCATATTTTTCAAACTCTGTGGACCGTAAGACAATACTGTCTCTAAATGAATCATCCTTGTGGGATACCTACACCAAGTCCATGAATATCCCCCTTATTCTTATGCAACAGGTTTTTGGAGAAGTCAGATTGTGGTATAATCTAAATTCTCTCAGAATTAATTGAACACTAGTTTATTGGTCTCAACTACATTTTCAGTAGTGTAACAGTAGTTGTTTTCAAAGTACTATAGCTTTTCCAGTAACAAGCTAATCTTTTTTAACGAGTAGTGCAAACGTAAAAGTCAGATTCATTCTAATGAATCAGTTCATTTGAAATGGTTCTCTCATGCTGTATATGGAGTGGGAAAGTGGGAAAACAGTTCTCTCTTCCATACTGTATATCGGGGTTCCTCAAATCTTGCCCTGGAGGGCCAATGTGCTGCAGAGTTTAGCTCCAACACTGATCAAACTCACATACCTGTGATTTTCTAATGATCCTGAAGACACTGATTAGCATGCTCAGGTGTGTTTGATTAGGGTTAGAACTAAACTCTGCAGGAAAGTGGATCTCATGGACCAGATTTGAGGATCCCTGCTGTATGTGGAGTTGGAAAGTCTGATTCATTCTAGTTAATCGATTTATCCTTAACAGTTCTCTCTCAAATGTAGAATCTGAAATTGAATGGATTCATTCTAGTGGATGGATTCATCTTAAATGGTCCATCCTCTCTGTCATGTGTAGCTAAAATCTGATTAAATTAAGTGAAATGGTTCCTAAACGATTCTCTTTCTCACATGTAGAGTTGGAAAGTCTGATTCAGTCTTGTTTGTTCAACTTAATTGTTCTCTCTCTCATATGTAGCATTGGAAAATCTCATTCATACTCATACTCATTTTTGTAAATTGGTTGTGTTGAATAAACACATTTAAAAAAAAAAAAAACATTCACTAATTTAAATACCTATAGTACTATGTACTGGTTCCCGATTTGGTTACATAAATTAGGATGTTTTGTTGTATTTAGTATAAATTTACCTGTTCAAGCTAATTTCGTTTTTTTTTTTTTATTATTTAGATTTTTGTGACAGAAAAAAAAATCAAATTACAAAAATTGTATTATTTGATTTTTTTTATTTATAAAAACAATGCTCAAAGTAAACCTTCAATGTAGTTAATTAATTTTGTTAATCTCTTACTGTGTAGCTAACTACCTTTTCAACCAGTATTTTTACTGTATTTTAACTCATTCAAATAGTGATTACAGTTTCAAAGTATACTTCAAAAAATATTTTTTGAAGGTTTTTGGAGTATGTTTTACAAGAAAATATTATTTCAGTTTTTCTACTTCAAACGTTAATGTTTAATTCAATGTGTTAATTGCATAAAAGTTTGTGTTAATAATGTCTGTAACTGTAAATTTGCAAGCAATTTCTGAGTGAAAATTGTTTCTGCACTACTTTTTTTCAGTGTAGCTTCCTCAACACAAATCCCATGACCCGGAAAATTTTGTTTTTCTCCTCCAAGCATCTCAATAATTCATTGTTCATGTTTGTATACAGCATAGATCAAAACAATTCGCTCAGTAAGCCACAGTCCTCTGTCGGGTCTCTTTGTGTATTGATCGGATGCAGAGTTTTGCATTCAGTGGGACATTGTGCATTGAGAAGGGCCAAGAAACACCTCAGTGAGAGGGATGACGTGGCCCGTATTTCTCTACTTTAGTTCAGAAAGCTGTTTGACTTTAATTGTGTGGACACACTCCAGGACGCCAGCTATCGGGGCTCACTGCGGTTAAAGTCGAGAGTGTAATAAACAGATGCAGCTTCTAAACAGAGCAGCCAGTGTGTGTATCTTGAGGTGAATGACCTTTAAATTTCTCACACAGGTAACCTCTCAAAGACCTGCACTGCTGACGGCTGGACCGAGATGGACCCAATGGAAATCGCAGTGCATTGTGGCTATAATCTGAATGGCACTGTTGACGATGTAGGTACAAAGTACACTATAAAAGCATACCTGTAATTTTAATGGTAAAAGACTGTAAAATGCTACTGTGACAACCTGTTATTTGGTTAAGAGTTCCTTCACTACAGTGTAATAAATACTGTTAAATTTAGTGAAAAAGATTAAGCCATCTTATAATTTACAGTGAAAACCATGAATTGACATTCCCAGAATCCTTTATGTGACCCTTCACATATGAAATAACTGTTTCTTGTTACTTTTTTTGATCAGTTACATTAGGGTTTTATGTTACATCTTATGTTGTTAAATGAATGTTCATTGTGTAATTTTAGTGTCACATGTGTTACAATGATGGTGTTTTATATTTATGTTTATTACAACAAGCACCTTCTATATATTAGTATTTGCCTCAGATTGTGAAACATCTACTTGTGATTCTACATATGGTTTTCTCATTACGACCTGTGTTTTTGGTGGTTATTATAAAGGTATTTATAATAACCTTCTATTTATAATAACCTTCTTTATAAAGGTATTATAAAGGTACAAAGCAGATTTTAGTACTTCAATATGTTGGTATATTAACATTATATCAGTTAACAAAATGCAGGTTTTTACTGTGTTTTTTACAGTGTACTTTACCATCTCTAAGGTGGTTGAGAGAGCATCATACATGCAAAATATCTTAGTAAAGTTATGTCAAACTAGTGTTTTCAACTCCACTGGCATTATACAACACTGAAATGCTCAGACTCTTGACGTATTGAACTTTTAGCTTTTAGCTTTTAACAGAAAGCGATCGTTCTCCTGTCATATTGAGTGTTCCTCACCCAAAAAACCGAAGCTTTAACGTTCACCCTTTTTCAGTCAACCTTTTAGCCTCCTTTTCCAGCCAGCCTTTTATTGCCTAGTGCAAAGTAACAAGTCCAAACATAATAGTTCCTTTATTTAGCATTGCACGTCATGTCAGGCTTTGGATACATTTGTAAACATACTAATAATCCATCACTGAAGCAGGTATTATATAACATGAAACACCTTGATCTTTTGAGCAGAGTGTAGTTAAGTGAAGAGCAAATGACCTTTGCCCTTTGATGAAAGCTTTCCCAGCATGTGTTCACATCAACAGGATGGGTAATCAGCACGCAGTCTTCAGACCCACTGGGAATATGTGGGCATGGGACTTAAAATAAATTTTATGTTTTTGTTTATTCAAGTGTGATGCTCCTTGTTGCCATGTTCAGGTTTTTATATTCAACTTCGGTCAAAGACTATAGAGGGGGTTATTTAAATATGCTCTACACAGGTGAGTCTTTTAGCAAAGCTTTGCATGGGAGAGACAGCACAGTATTCATTCTTACCACAAAAAAGAAACATCCTTTTCAGGATCCCAGAAATGGACAAAAAAGTCAGTGCATTGAGTCAGAGTTAGACACCGTGGTTGTTTTGTTTTTGAGCTG
>NW_015627632.1:432989-444778 GCF_001515625.1 Sinocyclocheilus rhinocerous
CATCAACAGGATGGGTAATCAGCACCCAGTCTTCAGACCCACTGGGAATATGTGGGCATGGGACTTAAAAGGAATTTTATGTTTTTGTTTATTCAAGTGTGATGCTCCTTGTTGCCATGTTCAGGTTTTTATATTCAACTTCGGTCAAAGACTATAGAGGGGGTTATTTAAAAATGCTCTACACAGGTGAGTCTTTTAGCAAAGCTTTGCATGGGAGAGACAGCACAGTACTCATTCTTACCACAAAAAAGAAACATCCTTTTCAGGATCCCAGAAATGGACAAAAAAGTCAGTGCATTGAGTCAGAGTTAGATACCGTGGTTGTTTTGTTTTTGAGCTGTAGTGTTTATGGAGGTTGTAAATGCATGTTTTGACCCCACTGTCATCATACGTACTAAGAGCAGTATGCTGTTAAAAAAATCATGTAGATTTACACATAAAGCAAAATAATTTCGATTTCTTGCTTTTAATAGAATGGTTTGCTATAAACCATGTTTAATGATGTTTAAAAAACATGATACCATAACCGATCACACTGTATAAAAGTATGGAGTCTGTACAAATTTTTATGTTTTAGTAAGAAGTCTTCTGTGCTCACCAAGGCTGCATTTATTTGATCAAAAATACAGTAAAAACATGATCCTTCAGAGATTATTCTAATATGCTGATTTGCTGCTAAAGAAACATTTAGAATAGAAACAGGATTTATTTAAAATATTTAATCTTTTGTAACATTGTAAATGTCTTTTCAGTGTAATGTGTCCTTGCTCAATAAAAAATATTCATTTCTTCTTTCAAACAAAAAAAATCTTGACCTCAAACCAACAGTAGTGTAATTTGAAGATTCAAAAAGATTTAAAATCTTCTGCGCTATTTGAACTAGTTAACTGTATTCTTTCTTTTCTTTTGCAGGATAGTTTCTTTAGGTCGGTGAAGATCGGCTACACCATCGGGCACAGTGTTTCTCTCATTTCTCTCACCACTGCCATTGTAATACTTTGTATATCCAGGTAAGAAATTCTACATTTGTTGAAACTGATGCTAACATTTGCTGGTGCAGGGGTGAATTATGTTCTTTTGCAAAAATAGTTTTGCATTTCTCTAGATGTGTAATGTTTATGCTATCATACTTGCTTTAACTAGTTTTAAAGCCCTATCCAAGGCAATTATTTCTAAGGAAAATTACTTCCTGCCTAACTGACAGTTCTTTAAAATGAACTGAGGGTGAAGTATAATTACATCTGCTTATTTTTATACAAATCAAATGCATGCGGTCGAAGAACAGGGTACAAATACAAGGTACAATTGCTTGAAACTCTCTCTCTCTATTATTCTTTTTTTAAATAGTGAGATTTAAATGTAGTGAGGATCACAGTTGTGGCTTTTAAAATGTAGAATTTTAAAATATTACTATTTTAAATATATATTTTGAAATATTAATTTAAAATGTTTATTAGAATTCATTTGAATGTTTCTAGACAAAAAAATACTATTTTACTACACACACACACAAATTTTTTCTTTGCCTTTTATAAGTGTTTTTTTGCTGTCAAATACTGGGCACAGTTTGAGTCCTACTAATGTTTCACATTGAAGAATGTCATTTTGATTAAGCTAATGGTTAACAGGCTTTAAACACAGAGAACAGTGCTTCATGCGTGATTGTAGCCAACCCCAGATTCACCATGAGGCGTCATGGAGCGAGTCACTGAATCACTGAAGCTGTCGAGGATTAAACAGCAAACAACATGCGTTTTGACACTACAGTGATTGATCTAGCTCACCAGAGGCAAAACGGTCTGCTAATGACAGAGATAAGAGCTTTCTTACATGTATATTCCAACACACACATTTCATCCTGGCCAAACAAGACTCCCCACCATCAGAGAATCATTCCCCATCACCATGCTAAAATATTCCGAGAGTTGTCATGATTAAACTATAACAAAGCTGATATACATTATTTACTACTTTAAACACAGAAAACAGTGCTTCATGCGTGATTGTAGCCAACCCCAGATTCACCATAGGGCGTCATGGAGCGAGTCACTGAATCACTGAAGCTGTCGAGGATTAAACAGCAAACAACATGCGTTTTGACACTACAGTGATTGATCTAGCTCACCAGAGGCAAAACGGTCTTCTAATGACAGAGATAAGAGCTTTCTTACATGTATATTCCAACTCACACATTTCATCCTGGCCAAACAAGACTCCCCACCATCAGAGAATCATTCCAGTGTGGATTAGTGCTCACATATAAACCCAGTAGACCCAGTATACCCAGTAAACCATAAACACGGTTTAAAACCCTTTAAATGGCACCAAGTTATATAATTTTATAAATATAATAATATAATATATATAATATAATAATATATAAAATAATATAAATATAAAAGTTATAAATATAATTTATGTATGTATTAAGCACTGCATACATTTATGGATCAGACTATGTATGATGCTCTTCTGGTGGATGATTCATTTTTGACATGGCACATTCCTGTGACATGCTCATTATAGTAACTGCTATGGATGTAGCTTACTCATAATCACCCATAATAATTGCAACATTAGTAGGGTAAGATGAGGTAAGATACCCCTGGACCAAAATGACCCCCCACCAATTTTTTATCTTGACCATAGAGGGCACAAAATCTCATTTCATTACTTTTGATGAATGGCTGCGCTATTTTTAATTTTGTAATTTTCATCTGACTATGAACATTTTGAGATTTAGTCAGTCAAAACAGTTTTGAGGTTAACTGATCTAATTTTGTGTCTCTGTTAAAAATGCATTGTATTATGTTGAATATCAGAGTTTGTGTGTGTGTGTGTGTGTCTGTTTGTTAAAGAGGGATTTGTGGACACATCAGTGTGTCTTTAGATTTGTTGAGTAAAAATTATAGGTAACACTTTATTTTAAGGTGTCCTTGTTACACATGTTACATGTACTTACTATTATAATAACAATTAATTATGCATAATTACATGCAAGTAACCCTAAGCCATACCCTAATCCTAACCCTAACCATATAGTATGTACATGTAGTTAATTAATATTACACAGTACTTAAATGTTTAATTACACTGTAACAAGGACACCTTAAGATAAAGTGTAACCAAATTATATTTTTTATTTTGAAGTAAAAAGATCAAATTAGATCCTTGTGGTAAGATGGTCACCCAGAAATGGCACAACATATTTTTACATTTTATTTCATGACAAATAAATTAGCAAATGTTTCTATTTATTTCCTATAATAACACACTGTCTGATGCATCATCATCCTGCACATGTTATCTTATATCTAAATATGTTACAATTTTAAAGTAAATGCACATTGGCATCTTCCCTCATTTTACCCTGCAGTATTTGACTGATTTACCAAACGTATAAGAGGATGACCTATAAAAGTGCATAAGTTTTGCTGTAAACTTGCACAGCGTCAATCCTCCCTGGAGCATGCTGGGGTTAAGTGCTTTGCTCAAGGGCGCAAATGTGATAGTTCACGGCTCACTCCTTCTGATTACCAACTCTAAGCTCAATCACCTTTTCAAATGCTGTCATTTCCATCAGTAATAAGGTTCATGTGTGTCACCACCAGTATGGCAGAGCAGCACTACTCATCGATAAAGCTGCTCATGTTCAGCTCTCCAGCAATGTAATCAGTCCTAATCCTGTCTGTTAACACTATCTGCACTCGAGCTGCAGGCTTAAGCAGTCTTAACTGAGAGGATATCAGTCTGATGTGGGATTTCAGTGACTGACAGGGACTGAAGACCTGATCACACCTCAGGTTGTTATTATTGCCGGTTTGAACACTTGCTCCCACTCTATTGAATGACTCAGGTCACAAGTTGTCTTTGCTTGGTGAAAACAGTCTGCGGTGTAATTAAATTGTGCCTTCACCAAGAATTCAATTCAATTCAAATTTATTTGTATAGTGCTTTTCACAATACACATTGTTTCAAAGCAGCTTTATAGAAAATGCATGTGTCTACATTACAAAGTAGAAGTGAATGTGTCCAAGTAATGTTCATTTCACAAATAAACACAAAAGAAACACTTGGTACAAATTTTGTAGTGTCCAAATCTGTCAGAGGTATGTCAAGGTGATCCTGCAGATGGCCACGCACTAGAGATGCAACATAGGCCTGTAAGATCATGCTGATAGTGTCAGATCACAGCATGTAAAATGAGCAAACCAGAGACGACATACCTGTGCATGAGTGCTAGGTTAAAGGAAACACAGGGATTTGACCTTTAACTCAAAAAAATGTAAAGCTATAGTCAGTTAGGGAAAACTGCAATGTTATGCAATTAAAATGGTAACTTATATAAAACTTCAAAAGCTGTATTTTAATAAAAACCTATTTGTAAATGGGTTCATTTCAAATTTAAGCTTTATAGAAAGCATCTGTGACATGCTGTTGAATAATTAAGACTCAGCAAGCAAAAATCTACAGTAATGCACTTACAAACAAAATCTGTGGGGTAATTTGTTTAAACAATGATGGAAATTATTTTTCTTGTGTTGTGTTTTGAATATGGAAAAAACAGTATGCTCAAAACAATGCTGGAAATATAACCACTGGTAATGCCGTCAATCCAAAATTGTTATTATTATTTATATACTATTATAGTTTGTATTAATAGTTTTAATTAGATGTTATTTTTATATTTTAGGTTTTTATTTTAATTTTATTTTAATTTGTATTAATATTATGTTCTTTTGACATTTTTACTAGTTTTTTTTTTTTATTATTTTTATTCTGAATAGTTTTAACTTAGTTTTCCGTTTTAGATTTATTTCAAGATTAGTTTTATTTCAGTTAGTAATTTTAATACTTCAGCTTAAACTTTTGCCAAGGAAACATTTTACATCTAATTTGTATATTTATTTTGATTAACAAAAAATGTTTCCTTTATAGTTTTAGTATTATTTTTTGTTAAAGATAACACCGCTTCAATTACTCTTTCCCATTTGTTTTCTAATATTTAATTCAGGGTTATTATCCATATACAGTGGATCTCTTCAAATATCCAAACCAGGAGTTGTATAAGTTAGATTTTGCTTGCTGTAATGTATAATATTTTAAGTCCATTTCAGCAGGCTTTTGCCACAGTATCAAAACAAATGGATTTCTGAAGTAATGAAGTAACTTTTCCACACATTGTTTAGAATTCATCTTACTGGCCACATAAATATATAGTTTAGCCATGAAACTCTAGATGGCGCAGGCTGATGTTTTGTTAACATAACTGATGATATTCAGAGAGTTAAACGACTTGGCAGAAGCTGATTGGTTCATGCTGCATTTGCAGCCAATGAGCTTACTGCCTTGCATTTATATGGCTGGCTAGCATTCACTAGAGATTCCTGCAGCGGGCTTTCAGAGTTTCTCTGAAACCCTCCACCTTCCCCAGCTCCACCTGTATAGAATGCGTTTTGACACTACAGTGATTGATCTAGCTAGTGAAGGACATCACCAAGGAAGGTAGACAAATGAAAATCCAATACTGTAAATCAAAAACCAGACAAAAAAACTAATTCAAAGAAACTCAATATGAACTGACTCTTTAAGTCAAGTACTTCTATTTAAAATATTGGGGTCAGTAAGGTTTTTTTAAAAGAAATTAATATCAAAGATGCGTTAAATTGATCAAAAGTAACAGTAAACACTATGTTGTTACAAAAAAAGTTAATTGAAATAAAGTCTGTTCTGTTGAACTTTCTATTTATCAGAGAATCCTGAAGAAATGCATCACGGTTTCCACAAGTGCTGAACAACTGTTTACAACATTGATAATAATAAGAAATGTTTCTTGAGCTGCAAATCAGCATACTAGAATGATTTCTGAAGGATCATGTGACCCTGAAGACTGGAGTAATGATGCTGAAAATTCAGCTTTGCCATCACAGGAATAAATTATATTAATAAATAACATAAAATATATTAAAATAGAAAACAGTTCTTCTACTTTTGAATGCCATAAAGTCATCATTTTATTTCTTTTAGACTCATAAGTGGCTAAATGGGATTTATTTAGATTATTCCAATAAGGCAAGAAGCCTTATCTGCACACAGTGCTGCAAAAATGTAGTCCCAACAGCACATTATTTGTATTGTCTTGTTGTAAACTAACAATCACTACAGCATGACAACTTTGTAGGGTATTTGAGAGAATATAAATCTTTTCCTTTCACCAGAGCGCAAAGCGAAACCAGTGTTTAAACAAAGTGTCAGCTGATTTACTAGTGTGAGGTATGGACATTATAAACAAAAGACAATGTTCAGGGTGTTCTGGGATATCAGAGTCTCTCTCTCTGTTTTTAAAAACACCTGCATTTTGGATAAAGCAGCTCTGGATGTGTTCTCAAAAGAACAGTTAACCCATTAAATGAAAATTATGCCATTATGCACGCACTCTCATGTTGCTCCCAATCCTGCATGACTTTCTTTTTTTCCACATGGTAGATGCAGTGTGGTCAGTATTTGACTGCCTGCCATAGCTTGATAATATTAAATGAGCATTTTGGATATTAAATAAGCAGGTACCTTGAATTTTAAATCAGATTTTATGAATTCCCATGAATTACCGTGAGTAGAAATGTGTGTGAAATGGACTACAACACAATGCAACAAATTATCTGTTGAATGAACCCCTTACACGGACCAGAAAGCTCAATTAGGATTTCATTTGTAGTGTAATTAGCTGTCATTTTTTCCGCTATTAGTTCCAAGGACAGGGTGTAATTAGGGGGAAGGGGACTTCTCAATCAGGCTTAACGTATTTTAGATTCAGTCCGTAAGCGTGGCTGATTGTATTCCTTGTATTCCCTCAGGAAGCTCCACTGCACGCGGAACTACATCCACATGCACCTGTTTGTGTCCTTCATTCTGAAAGCCATCGCAGTCTTCGTCAAAGATGCGGTGCTCTACGATGTTTTTCAAGAGTCTGACAACTGCTCCACTGACTCTGTAAGTTCATTATTGCACAATCTATTTATTTATTTTCTACTAAGTCCCCCAGGAGTCTGTAATAGTTTCAGTTAGCAAACCATGTGACATCCACACACAGCAAACCAAGTATTTATCTAGCAATGTTAGTAAATATAGTCTATCCCAGCTGATCACGTTTACATTTTTTCTTACTCACTGGTCTTGGGCCTCTCGACTGTTATGTCTGCTGCTAAACATCCATGAGCATAACTTCACACTTGCTTGCTGAATTGACTGCTGTGGGTGACCTCTGTTTGAACCAGCTTGCCAAAATGCTTGTTCCAGTCATTCTGGATGGCATGTACTCCCACTGTTATTGTTGTAGCCCCTTAAGCTAACTCAATTTCACAGATTTTTCTTTCACAACATTGCAAAATCACAAGAAGTGATGTGAACTTTGGGTCATTTTTTGACACTGGTGCAACAGGGTATTTTGTTTGTACTAGTTTTACACAATTGTACTGACAAGTGTATGCTGGTTTACTAGTGTCCCATTACTATGCTGGTTTACTAGTGTCTCTATTAAAATAAGAGGAATCCGTTTCACAGTATTTAGACAGCATCGTCTGACTGCTAGTAATGGTGAAGGACATTTTCTGAGATGACTCAGCTGTTAAGATGACGACTGATTGAACTTGACAAAGGAGCATAAAGCTCTCAATGAAAACATGGCTCCTTATCACAGTGTATGGAGTGAGTGTGCTGTAACACATGTCCAGTGTTCAGATCTGGTGTCTTTCAATGTCTGCAGTTTGAGCAGGAATTTTCCATAGATCAAGGCCGTCTGTGGGATCTTCAGAAGTGTAATGTTCTTTCAAACTGAGCTTTTGACTCTTTAGAATTTTAAAGCAAATGGATTTTAAATGCAACTTTTTTTTTTAATTATATAAATCTTTAAAATTGACTTTTTACAGTGATTTTTGTTGGCATAAAAAGGTCTGAAACACTGTGGCACAAAGGATGCATATGTCTGAATGTAGACCGTCTAATCGAGTCGTTGTTTTCACAGGTCGTTTGCTGAAAATGTGTCGCTCCAGACTCATATGACTATTTTCTGTAAAACAAAATCAATCTATCTATCTATCTATCTATCTATCCCGTTTGACAAAATGGCAAATGAAAATGTATATGAAAGCTTTTTCCACCTTGGAGTAGAACATGAAGTTTACAATAAAGAAGAGTCACATTGTGATAAACCATAATGCAACTGTTAGAAATAATTCATAGACATGATTTCAAAATAGTCACATTGTGAGATATAAAGTGACAATGTAAAATATATATTTGAAGTCATATTGTGGCTTTATTTCTCTTGCAAAAATTACAAGCAAGCTTTCAAGCATTGTAAACCAGGCAAGCAAGATACTGTAATAGTTCCTGCAGAACGCAAGGGCAGTTGAAAGGAAAGCCTTTCATATTGATATGGTTCCATTACATCCTCTCCATGATTCTTTTTAACGGCTCCCACAATGTTTTTTAGGTCTGTGATTTTTTTAAAAATTATTATTATTTTTTTATTATTCTATCCTCGTGGGATAGAAAATAAAACTTGCTTTATGTATTTGTTTGTTTATTTATTTATTTAATTTTGAGAGAGTCACAATTGTGAGACATAAAGTCGTGATTACGACATATAAAGTTTAAATTATGGGATATAAAGTCACAGTTGGAAGATATTAAGGCACACTGTGAGATTTAAAGTCACGATTATGCGAAATAAAGTCGTTATTACAAGATAATGTCACATTGAGAGGTATAAAGCCACAGTTATGTGAAATAAAGTTGCGATTACGAGATATAAAAAGTCACAGTTGGAAGATATAAAGGCACATTGTGAGATTTAAAGTCATATCTGTGGGATATAAAGTCTAATAAAGTTGTTATTATGACATATACACTCACATTGTGTTATGTATAAAGTCACAAATGAAAGATAAAAAATTGAAAAATAGTTTTTTCTTTTCTTTTTATTCTGAAGATGAAGCAGGCTTTCATACAAAATAATTTCACAATAATGAGATATCATTTTGTTGTTATTGAAATAAAGTATTGATTAAGAGATGTAAAGTCACATTGTGAGATATAAAGTCACAGTTGGAAGATATAAAGCTGTCAGTTCAGTTTTTTTTTAGATTTGAACCCAGGTCTCCTTTCACTCCTTACAGAGCCTATAGATTACAATCCTTACATTTTTATGAAGAACTACGTAGTTAAAAAGTGCTCCTTAAAAGTCTTACATCAGTCTCTTTTAAAGACTTAATCTGCATGCTAAATATTACTAATCTCCTGTGGAATCAGTTGATATTCACAGCTAGGCTATGTGTCAAGCTGCCTTATTAACGTTATTCTCACCTTTAAATAAAAGTAGGCTCATGGGAAAAGACAGAATGACTGATTGCCAGAAAACAGCTTTATAAAAAGAATTAGTTGCAGTGGTTTTTATCTATGATACATAATAAATGCATGATAAAAGGCTGTTGAGAGGTTCACCTCAGCAGAAGGTGTTTGTTAACCATATGTGTGGCCTGCAGCTAAAGATTTCTATCTATTTCAGGGATTTCGTGCTCTGAGCAAGATGCTGCGTCTCGCATAGTAATTTGGGATGATTTATGTGTATTAGAACTATGAGCCAGATCCATTCATCCTGCGCTGCCTCATGTTACACGCCCGAAAGCAGAAAGCATCATTCAGAGCCTTCTGCTGTCTAAACTGTTGATTGCTTCATCCACCCAATTCTTTTCTCCTGCCTGTAAGGCATGCACTCTCATTTTCAGCGTGTTGCAGAGAGGAACGGAGTTTAAGATCTTGAGAATCTTGAGAATCTTTGATCCTCGGATGATGGAGCTCAAAGAAGTATTTTTAGAAAAACAGTTTTTTTCTTATGTACAAAACTACATACTTTCAAAATCAAGGTGGGTGTCAAAACAACTACTCGACTTGTTAATCTTTATCAAGTTCTGTACAATTAGGCTCCACCAAACTCTCAACAAGTGATTTAAAGTTCTGTTCACCACACAGGATGTGACTATATTTATGTACACAGACTAATTTATAAGGTGTGGTAAAAAAAGATTTTGTAAGTATTTTATTTGTTTATTTATTATTTTAAGATGTACTTAATTTAAGATGTCATTTATTCTTGTGATGCCAAAGCTGAATTTTCAGCACAATCTTCAGTGTCACATGATCCTTCCGAAACCATTCTAATATTTGGAGCGCAAGAAACATTTTTTTTATCAATGTTGAAAACATTTGCAATGCTTAATATTTTTGGAAACCATGATATATATTTTTTCAGGATGCTTTGATGAATAGAAAGTTATTTATTTGAAATATTTTTAACATTGGAAATGTCTTTATCATAGGGTCATATGATGCGATTTCAATTTTTCCTTTCTCTTTGGAGTGTTACAAGCTCTTGGTGCATAAAGAAGATCTGTAAAGTTCTTCTTTGCAGCCCCTAGTTTCAAACTAGTGATCCATCTTGTCCATCCCTGTATTGTAGTTATCTTGATATGAACATCACAGATCATTAACTGTGTTCAAACTGTTGTGCAGCACCACATCTACGGGCCTCAGCATGATGGTTTTGCTTGTATTGAACAGTCAGAAGTTAGTAGTCATTAATTCGTTCTGCTTTTGAGCAGGAGGACATGGCATTTTCAGCATTATGCTGTATCTTTGCTCTGTTTTTCCTTTTCACCTTCAGCCACTTACACCCCTCCTGTCTGATTTCATTGCTGTGTGTTTGTCTCACAGTTATTTGTCTATAGTTCTCCTGCAGTCTGCCTGCCATGTCTCACTGTCCTTCCTCAACAAACTCCTCTCTACCTCCCACAGGTTCTATTTAAATAAAACCACTGCTTTCATGAAAGTTTATTACCAGTGCTTAAATTGCTATTTTGGAAGTCAAAGGAACCCCAAAAAAAGCAAGCACTAGCTAGGCAATTGATAGTTTTCATGTGACGTCACACACTCATAGGAACGCCCACCTGGAGGGCAAAACGAAGCTTTGCTCCACTGACCGCCAGTTATTATGAACCCAGAATATAAACAATGTGCAAAGTTTCACGTTAAATGGTTTCCCATAAAAAAACATTATAAGGAAAACACTGAACCATTAAGCGGATTGCGTTCATATTCCGCCCTCATCTGCTTGCCTATGTAAACTATGAATCATTAATATAGTGATTACTGAATTCGGCTTGTGCTGCAGTTCTATGGATGTTTTGCCCTCCAGGTCTTCGAGTCGGTCACGTGACTGAAAGCTATCAATACATGACATATGCATAATTACCTAGAGTAATCAGGGTTTGTAATGTGAGAATTAAAAGTATATGTATATGTATATTCAAGTTTTTACAAATGAAAAGCCATAAATTCCTTCACTTTGAACTTCTTAAATATGCGTTATGTATTTAAATTATATATACGTAAATATATTTTAATATACGTGAACTTGCGAATTATATTGCAAATTAATTAATAATTTTTAATTAAATGATTTGACATTTATAAGAAACAGATTACCATTTATGTGTACCGAAGACTTAATGCAAAAGGAAATTTAAAGTAAAAATATTTGTTTTTCATCTGAATATCAGCCTGGAGCATGCCTTCATTCATAATAATTACATTTTATTGATACAAACTGGAAATCTGCCCTAAATTGTATTTTTATTGAAATGAAAATATATAACTTTCACTGTCAATGTTTTTTTTATTTCTTTTTGTGATGAGGGGGGCTAAGATGATGTCATCACCATTGCAATAATGGG
>NW_015627632.1:444788-495927 GCF_001515625.1 Sinocyclocheilus rhinocerous
TTATATTTCAATTTCACAAAGAAATGTGCAGCATTTTGTCCAAGCAATAATAAAAGGACACATTTAATTTATTTGTCTTAAATCTCATTTTGTAAAAAAAAAAATAATAATAAAAAATCGTGAATCAAATCGAATCGTGAAATCAAAATCGTGAATCGAATCGAATCGAATCGTGAGTTGAGTGAATCGTTACATCCCTAGCTTTTTTCCAATTTCATTTTATTTCACAAAGCACTCGATGGTAGTACATAATATATGTATGATGTAGTTAGTTAATTGGAAACTACTGAATGAAGAGTTGATTTCTTTAGAACGACATATCTGAAATGATCATTGTTGCAGCTATATTCAAAACGTTTTTCATTTTTGTGGAAAACATTTGCATACAGTGGTCGCACTGCAGTATTTTACAATTTGTTATCACCGTGATAAATGTCAGGATGTCCTTACTCCTCAGAGCACTCAAGGGTGGGAATGACTTCTCAAAGCCATTTTCATTTCCTCCGTCTCTGATTTTCAGGTTGGCTGCAAAGCTGTGATTGTCTTTTTCCAGTATTGCATTATGGCAAGCTTCTTCTGGCTGCTTGTGGAAGGTCTGTATCTTCATGCTCTGTTGGCCGTCTCCTTCTTCTCAGAGAGGAAGTACTTCTGGTGGTACATTCTGATTGGTTGGGGTAGGTGTCATAGTATTTATGTGCATCTGTTTCTTTATTAACCTTCTTTTGTTAAACTTTGACATAATGATTATGTCAGTGAGCCATGTAAAGAGGCAGCCGCTGATGTATTGACTGAAATACGCTCTCATTTCACTTCACTCCAGGAGGCCCAACGATTTTCATCATGGCTTGGAGCTTTGCCAAGGCTTACTTCAATGACGTCGGGTAAGATAAACCTATCAGTCAAAGCCTTCAATGATTTTATGTTAAAATCAAGACATAAATACTTAGTCATCATTGCAAGCAAAAATGTATACATGACATTTATTTGCCATTTTTTCCAGATGCTGGGATATAATTGAAAATTCTGACCTATTCTGGTGGATTATTAAAACCCCAATATTAGCTTCAATTCTGGTGAGATGCCTTTTCACTCCTGAAGCATGATATGTCACCGTTACTATGATTGGAGAACGTTGTTATTGTACATTATGATTGCAGTCACTCATGGTCGCCATGGAGATAAGCTTACACTTGGTCTGCCTGACTACGTTCCCCTGTCTAACCTGTGAAGAATTTCTGTAATTTATTTCTTAATTTTGTTTTTCTGATAAATGTCTACTTGCAATATTAGGACACATCTCATCCATCTTCACTGACTGCTAGTGTAAACATTAGGTAGTGGCCTAATGGTTTGAGAGTTGGACTTGTAACACAAAGATTGCAGGTTCATATCTTGGTACTGGCAGGGATTGTAGGCGTGGGAGTGAATGTACAGAATGATCCAGCCTCAATACCATGACTGAGGTGAGACCCTTGAGCAAGGCACTGAACCCCCAACTGCTCCCTGGGCGCCACAGCAAAAATGGCTTCCCACTGCTCCGGGTGTGTGTTTGTTCATTACTCACTGCTATGTGTGTGCATGGGATAAATGCAGAGCACAAATTCAGAGTATGGGACACCATACTTGGCCACACGTCACTTTTTCTTTTTTTTTCACTTAAAGTAATGGTGTCCATTTACTATACCTAAAATACACTGTGTAAAAGGGACACAGTATATATATATATATATACATGGCGCAGCTGATTGGTTTCTTTCACATCAGCAGCCAATGAACTTGCTGCTCAACATTCAAATACTTGGCTAGTGTTTGCTGTAGCAGTTGCAGCGCGCTACAGAAACCCTCCACCTTTTTAAATTTGATAATTTCATATATATATTAGTGCTTTCTCTAATGTGTTTGTTTTATTTATTATAGTAATAAAAAAATTATATATTTTTTTAGATTGTTATAATGTATCAATTAAAATTGTATATATTGTTAGTGCATATTTTATATATTTTAGTGCTTCATAAAATAAATTAAATGCTTTTATTTTTTGTTTTTCTGTATATTTTAATACATTTTTATTTTAGTGCTTTCTTTTATATTTTAGTTCTTTCCTTTTTTAGTGCTCTGTTTAATTTTTGTATTTATTTTTTATATATTTTTTGTATATTTTTATTCTTTAGTATTATTTATATAGTCTTTTGCTTTTCCCTAAAAGAAACACCAATTTTCATGGTTGGTGCTTGCTCTGCCGCAGCAGCAGCATAGCAGATCCATTCCGCCAAGACCAAACATATTAACACTGCTACGTATATTACCATGCTAAAACTCTCCAAGAGTTGTCATGACAGCAATATTATATATATATATATATATAAACTCCTATAATAATTATTGTGAATACCTAGCAATCACTCTCTCATGAGTTTCACTTTGTGTTTTGGCTGTTTGTTTATACCCTTACAATATAATGATTTGCTTAGTGCTGAGTGTTAAGATGTCAGTAACACTCAAACCGGTTGACGTATGTCCCATGGCTAGGGATTTACATTATACATGATATATCAATAAGGGCTGAAAGGTGTGAAAACACTCTTACAAGCCCTTCTTGGCTTTTCTTTTGAGAGATTTAAGAGAAAGAGTCTTGAGAGAAAGAATGACAGAGAGAAAATCTGTCTCTCTAGTGGAATGTTAATGCAGATTTATTCACGGTGTCTGGGATTTGCTATGTTAGGCTGGAAAACTGAGGCTCTTCTCGTCTTCCCCCACTCAGACATGCTTATTGCTCAGTTATTGCTTGTTTTTTGCTACAGTCCATCTCGTCTACTTAGAGTTAATGTTGTCTCGCTGCCGTCTCAAGGAGGTAGTTTTGTTTTCTCCTTTTGCTAACAGACGCCAGTCCCTGCTTTCTCTGAGACATATAAACACTGTGCTTTGGAACCATTGGCTTTTTGACCCCTCAGTGATTTCAGTAATTTGTGCTTAATCATGAAGCTCTACAAAAATAACAATACCCACTATTTTGTTATTTTGTTGTTTGTCACCAACAACAGATGAACTTCATCCTCTTCATTTGTATCATTCGGATACTGCGGCAGAAGATCAACTGTCCTGACATTGGGAGAAATGAATCAAACCAATATTCGTAAGTATTCAGAACCCATTCAAAACATATTTTTATTCTGTAATTTGTTCTCTTTTATCTCCTCATCCTACTGAGAGGACCAGCATGAAATTTAAAGGGATAGTTCACACAAAAATGAAAATTCTGTCATCATTTGCTCACCCTCATGTCATTCTAAACCCATATGACTGTGCAGCACGAAAGGAGATTTTACCCTTTTAAATTAGATGTTAACCTAGTGTGAGACGTCTTGACAAATGTGAATGAGATTCGAGAACTGCAGCGAAGGAGAAGATTACCTGTGACTATAATAGTGACTAAAATTTCTCAAAATATCTTTTCCTCACTCAAAGCTATCATATGACTTCAGAAGACTTGGAATCTAGCAAATGAGTCATATGGCCACTTTTATTATGATTACTTTTTTGCATTCTTTTTGAAGCTTGAAGTTTAAATTATTTGTAATTGCATGGAAAAGAGCGGAATCTTTCAGAGCTTTCATGGGGGAAAGAAAGTGGTGATGACTGAATTTTCATTTTTGGGTGAACTATCCATTTAAATGCTGGTCCAAACTGGTTAAAGCTGGGAAGTGCTGGTCTAGCTGGTGGACCAGCCTGCAGCTAACCAGCAAAACCAGCAGAAAACAAAATCTGGTTGGCCAAGGGATTCTTGTTGGTTAAGATAGTTATGAAGTCTGACGGGGACACCAGCATCTAAAGCACAATTTCTGCTTTAGACCAACTATTCTGGTCTTTTCGGAAGGATGAGGACTGGAGGTACATGAGAAACATTTTAGCTTATGGAATTTTAACATGGGCATAAAATATGGGGATATTTTAGCTGGCCTCTCCAGCAGCAAGCGAGAACCCACTGCACTGCAATCTCATCATCTAAAATGTCACTGGCTCTCTCCGCCCCTGTTCGGATGATTTAATGTCCCTTGTCCTTAAGTAGCTCTCCACTGTTCAGTTCGCACAAAACAAGACTCAATTCTTAAGCACCTGCAATTTTCTACCCAGCATCACTTATGTTGTTATTCCAGTAATATGCTTTTTGATATCACCTGGTAATAATATCATTTGCAGCCCTGCACTGTGTGCAGGTTATGAATGACAGGAAAGTATCCCATAAAGCTATTTGTTATGTTTTTTTTTCTTCTTCTTTTCTATAGGAGGCTGGCAAAATCCACACTTTTGTTGATTCCACTCTTTGGGATAAACTTCATCATATTCGCTTTCATTCCTGAGAACATAAAAACTGAGCTAAGGCTTGTGTTTGACCTCATTCTTGGGTCATTTCAGGTACGTCTAAAGATTCACTGAGAATAATCATCTGAGGATAATCACTCAAACTAGTCGCTAAAAAAAAAAAGTAGAGCCCAAATATCAGTAGTTGCCAGTGACAGGAAATGCTCTCAAGCTAATCGTAGCACTGTTGTTCAGATAGCAGAATAGTTTAATGATGTCTGGTAGAACTGCTCAGGGCTCCTCAAACAGTCTCCATAGAGAATCTCTCTCTCACACACTTTAGCTATTGGCCATTGTTTTTTTTTAATGGCATAATTGGGTGTTTCCTCAACTGTGGCCACTTTTGCCCTGTGGATGTTTAGAAAATAAACTCTCTTTTAAACACTTTTCACATTCTCACTAGTTTATTCAATTTGATTTTTAAGGTCTTGGACATTTCCACCACTTTGCGAATGATTTATTGTGTTTACATTTTGTGTTGGAAATTGGTGAAAAATTATATTTTAAACACTTTTTTTAATTAAAATGTTTGCTCATTTGTCATGCTAAGGCATTTTAAACTAGCACATTTTTGTATCCTAAATACGAACAATAACACAATATTTTCACAATTTTTTGCATTAATAGAGCTTGATTAGAAAAGACAATTAATGTTAGTTAATGACAATTAAATAACAATGGACAATTCATTTGTTGCAGTATTTATTCATCTTTGTTTATTTTAGTTAATAAAAATAATGTGGTTAGCTAATGTTAACAAATGGAACCTTACTGTAAAAAGTTACCAATTTTGTTTTATGAAAATGTTTATTTCTCCTCATTAGATAAATACATTAACTTTTCAGAAAACTTTATTAGGGTAAAAAACCAATTGCCACAACTGTAGTCAGAGAGTCGTTAATTTTGAATATGTATTTAAACCATTTCCATACAATAAATATTTATATTATTTAATATTAAATTATTTATGAAAAAAAAAACAATTCCCTATGATCTGAATATTAACTATCTGGGTCTGGGAAAAGAGTAAAACAATAAAATCTATTTTAAAAATTTTGACAAAAATGGCAAAAAAAGGTGGGGGGAAATATGAAGGCATGATAGAAGGTTTTCAAGACAGTTTCAAACGTGACCTTCATGTAACAAAATGGAAAAAAATCTGTTAGTTTGAATAAAAAAACTTTCATAAGCAGAGCCACCAGAATGGCTGGCATGAATTCAGGAAGGGTTTGTCCCATATTTTTTAGGCCACAGTCATACTAGACAGTCTGGTAGGAATCTCTAGACATCTAGCATTACACATTCCCGTGCGTAATGCTTTGAATTAATGACCTTGTAATACTTTCATTGTACCTACAGTGGTATATGAGTAAGTTGCTTTCACTTGTTTTAACAGGGTTTTGTGGTTGCTGTACTCTACTGTTTCATGAATGGAGAGGTAAGGCACGGATGGATGGATAAACAGACAGAATCTTTAGGTGCACTCAGTCACAGCTGATCAGAAGCCTCTTCCTATATTGAAGTTTCATTAAAAGCTAAAGCCCTGGAAGCCTGTAAGTGTCTTAGATTCTGCTAGCTCACACAGGCTGCAAATAGCTCTAGACATACTGGCAAAGGAGGCCTATTACTTTGATATATGCATTGATGTTCACAGCATCTTGGGCCTTTTTGCTTGTAGTACAGATTAAATAAAGGGGTCACAGGTGCAGACTTTATTCCAGGTGCATTCAAATAATTTCACGTGTTTGTGCCCCACAGATGAAGTTTAACAACTAGTGTACAAACTTAAACTGATTTCTATGTGTAAAATGATCCTGTCTTACTATAAAAAATCAACCCAGGCTCACTGGAAATAAGTGACTACATTTGTGCAAAACTTGAAATACATCACATTTCACTGCACTTTTCAGGTGAACACTAGAGGCAGTAAAACAACTTTTGTTCCTTTTCACACAAATTATAATTACAGTGACAGATTGATAAATAAATAAATATTTTTGCTCTGTTCCTTGCACGATACTATGTTCCTATCTCAAAATACTTTTACCATAGTGCGTGATTTGTAAACTAATAGAGTTTGATGTTTGCATCGCATAACCAGCTCCACATATATGACTTTTCTGATGAAGTAAACTTGTTCGATAACTCACCTGATACATCATTGCACTTTCAATGTGGAGCCAGTATAAGTAAGAATAGTAGACTAGTAAAGAATACTAGATGCAAGCTAAAATGGCACGGTTGCTTCCTTCTGCAAATGCGTTGTATCTCATGCTGGCTTTAATTAACACTATTGGTTGTTTTTAGGGTAGGACTTATTGTAGCATTATTTTCAAACGCGACAGATCATTAATCATTTAGGGTCACCAGACATTTAGGGCCAGATTTACTAAATGCTTGCACCAGTGCAAACCCTCTTTTGGCATTAAAAAAGTACTGTCAGGATGTCCTAAAGACGTGCAGTGAAAAATAGTGATGAAAAGGTGTGGACAGTCAATTTTGCGGCTGACCTTATTGCATATGCATTTGTGGGAGTTTCCCTTCAGACGCAAAATTTATGAGAGGAATGTATTTAAATAAATCATGCAACATGATTTACTAAGGTTTGCAGTAGTCAATTTACTGGTATTTGCGCCATTATGTACTGCCCAAGAAAAGTGCGTCTTAACTCAATTTACACTTGAATCACTTTCAAAACATCTTTTCTCCAGCTGATCAACGGTAAAAACATTGGCAGCCAGAATCCCAAAAGCTGAACACACAATTTACCACCAGTCAATAGAGATTTCACTTTAAAACTGCTGTGCTACAAGCAATGCAGTATCTTTTTGCAAAAAAGCATGCTTTTTTTCATGACACTGGGCTTTTTAATAAACCAACATTTGCAATGGAGGAAAAATTAAATCGCATGTAGCGCCTTATGTGGATGTCACCTTAAACATTGTGTAGCGAAAGTAGACAAAGTGTACTTCAAGTTTTGCAGAAATACAGTCAGAGTCAAGCATTTCCAGTGAGCCTGGGTTGCATAAAACCCAGTTGCAACCATTTTTACTTCCTTAATGTTCCTTATTTACAGAGTTACGTAATCTAACTTGTAGAGTTTTTGTACAAAACTGTAGAGCATGAATACGTTTTATCCACCATCAATTGATTAGACTGGATCTTGTCTGGCTCTCAGGTCCAAGCTGAGATCAAGAGGAAATGGAGGCGATGGCACCTTGAAAGGTTTCTGGGTCCTGACACCAAATACCAGCACCCATCCATGGGCAGCAATGGTAACAACTTCAGCACGCAGATCTCCATGCTGACTCGCTGCAGCCCCAAGACTCGCCGTGCATCCGCATGTCAAGATGAGACGTCCATCACAGTCTAACTTAGCATCTACAACGATGGGTTATGGTCACCAGAATGAGGCTGTAAAGGGCATGAAGACACTCGGGAAGTGTCCTAGTGAAATTCAGTTCTGAATTTCAGACTGTATTATAATATTTGGAGATATACTAAACCTTACATTTGCTGAACATAGCACAATTTGATGCCATAGGAGTCTTTAATGAGGTTCTTGTATGAAAAACATGATATTGGACAGGCAATGATCAACTTCTGCAACACATAAAACCTGTAAATAAAGCCACAGTGATCTTCTGGAGAGCAGCGAGATTGCAGTTTTGCCGTCATTTTGTGCCCGACTCAGATCTGCAGGGACATTGAAGCAACAGCATCATCAAGAATGTCTGATGATACGCTGTAGGAAAAAGAGGTTAGGGATTCTTTACCTGGACTGCACTTATGTATTTTGCTTATGAGGCAAGTTAAAAAACAAAAAGGCAACCAAAAGTGGATTGTTGAATATCCAATATATGGAGATATACTGTAGAGACCAAATGTGATGTTTCTTCGAAACATGTTGTTCATATTTTTTTTTTGGAATGATGTTTTCAGACCTGTGTGAGTGTGTGTGTGTGTTTAGGCACATTTGGAAGCCGAATGCCCTTCTCTGCACTATCATTCCAGATCAGTCATCCCAGCGGTGTCAACATTCATTTTGCATGCTTGTTTGAGTGTCATTGTGCCATGTATCGCCGTGAATTGATGGTTTAATGGTCTAATGTCAAATCCTTTTGTGCAAAGAACAAACTATCAATTGTGAGATCAACGATGACAAGGATGGCACTGTTGGAGCTTGATAGAACTGTCATAGGCTTTTACAATGCTTATTATTAATCTTAAGGAATAATACATGTCGACCAATTTATGCTTAACAATGGAATTAGTACTTATGTGCATTGTAAATCTTTGCAGTAATGCTAATGCTGTAAACTTACCATTTTCTTTGTACTGTGACACTTTTTTTTTTTTTTACGTCCTTTGGTTTCAGTGGTAACTTGCAGTGCTTGTTCAAGCAGAAGGATTTTTGTGTTTATGTACAAGCTAAAGGGAAATGAAAAAGCAGGCTGCCCTGTCACACCAATGTTCTTGTCTCACAGTTTTTCTCATTGAGATGGACTTGCAGCCAGATCACGGCCTGTGAAGTCCCGGAAAGCGACTCGAACTGGGTCAGTGCCACGTAAAGGTAGTTCTGGATTGTGGTTTCTGTTTCCAGTGGAGTGTAAAAAGTCATGTACTGTCACATCTGATAGAACATATAAAGGGAATGTACACCAAATGGGACTTCTTGCAAAGGTTATAGTAATATATTTAATGAAAAGAGTTTAAAGCCTCAAATCACTGCCCAATATTGTCCGATGACATATGTTTTATTTTAAATGTGTGATTAGCCAGATTACCTCTAATCTACCACAATAAAGAACGTATATTCTTATAAAAAAATGTTAAATAAAATGTTGTAATTCTCAATATATAAAAGATAGCTAGCAGTGTACTTGGTGAACTTTATATAAATGCATATAGGAAAAGGTGCCTATTTTAATCATTTGCGCTGTATAGGCTATAGGCTGTCTGGTTTTGGAACAATGTGTAGATATGCTGTTTGTTGTATATTAATTTAGGTGAAGCATAATATGTAAGTGCACAGCAGAAAAACTGGATGTTGTGTATATTAACTGTGTATCTGTGCTGTGAAAGTGAGTAATATGTGTCCATACCGCATGCAACACATATGGTGCATTTCAAGTAATAAATTCACAAAAAGTATGACCCAAATTCTTTACAGTCATGTGTACATGTGAATATTTTTGTATCCACATTTAAATAAGCTTGATACATGGTATATGTATTTTTGTAACATTTGGGACCATTTTCCACTGTTGTTTGAATGTTCACGATCAACGATTTTAAATAAACTACTTGAGCTGTATATTTACATTGCTCAGAAATGACACACTTGAATATAAATGACAAAAGAAATGCTTATCCATTGGGTTACAACAGACACTCTCATATCAAATCCTTTCTATTTTCCATCTGCCTTCAAGAAAACCAAGAATAAGCCCTGTGTCACAGTCCTTTTTCCCCAGAGAGATTCAGCTAAATAAATTATTTGCTGTGTAAATTTCACTCTACTAAAATGCACAGCTTCCTCTCCGAGCCTGTCAAATCCCAGACATCCTTTGAAGAACCATTCTGCCTTTGCCTTCTGGTAAGCACTGAATGAAATTAAGGGCATAGAAGCAAATGAAGCAAACACCAAAACACATGCTTCTACGTTTAGAGGCTTTTGTCTAGTTGTAGATAATTGCAGCAATCCATTGTGCCAACTCGATGTCAATCCTGCAAGAAACTGGACTTTTTCCTTATCTCTATTGTCCTTGCCATTCAGCAAAACATGAGGAATCAACCAATATAAACAAGTTAATGTGGGTTATGACATGCACTTTAAAATTCTTTAAACTTAAAAGACCCGAAGACCTCAAATCTGGAGACCACAGGTCTGGAAAAACAATGCTAGAAGCAAATAAGAAAATGCCACCAACTTAAACAGGCTTAACTTTTTAAAAGAGAGAAGATAATTCCAATATCTTTTGTTAATAATGTCAAAGGCAGAGCATCCTGTTCGACTATATATTATATAATATTTTGTCACAAATTCATGTTACTTGCTAGTAAAATCCGCAAAGCTTGTTTTGCACGGAAAACATTATAGGTGGGCCATGGAAAAAATTAATTCATAAAAAAATTTGAACTTGACTCGAACACAAACCCAAAAAGCAAAACTCAAATTTGTATTAAATTGTTTTTGTATTCATACTAAAATGAGCTCGGGTGTCATTTGATCATTTTTGGACTATGTTTTCTGTGAATCCAATTAAAGTCACACCATAACGTGGTTACATTATGACACACGTATACATCAGCAGGGGTCTGACACGAAAGAACCATTTCCAATAACTCATCATCAGACACTGGCTGAGAACATTATGAATTGCCAAAGTAAAACACTCAAAACCCATACTCCTGTCAGCAATGGAGGGAAATTCATTTTCTCTGTGCAGTTTCCCCTCATTGTCAGCTGGTCCTGTTTTTTTTACATGACCATTCTTCTAATTACTCTTTTAAAGGCCACTCTCAAAGGTCTCTGCTTCGGTTTAGGCATAAATGCAGTGACAACATCTCACAGATAATGTTACAGTCTCTATGTTCACCCGTAAATGACAATGTGCTCACCCTCAGGCCATATAGAGAGTTTGTTTTTTCATCTGAACAGATTTGGAGAAATTTAGCATTACATCGCTTGATCACCAGTGGATCCTCTGCAATGAATGGGTGCCATCAGAATGAGAGTTCAAACAGCTGATAAAAAATATCAAAATAATCCACAAGTAATCCACACGACTCCAGTCAACCAATTAATGTCTTGTGATTTATCTACATAAACTTATCTACATCTTGGATGGCCTGGTGGTGACTACATTTTCTGCAAATGTTCTTTTTTTTTTTTGGCAGGAAATATGTTGTTGATGTTCCTTGAATATATATTTTCCTCATTCATTTAGAATTTTATTAAAATAAGCCTCAAACCTGGCACCTACTTAACTGAATTCAATAAATTGTAAAAAGAGCAGAGCAGAACCTGCAACTGAGCTATTTCTGCCTGATCAAACAATTAAATGAAGCGTATAGTGTTAGTTCTGGCAGGTCACGTGAGTTAAGCTTGCATCGGCTGACTCTCAGCTGATCCACATCTACCTACAGGAACATGACGCCTATCATGACATTCCTATTTAAGGTCTATTCAGTATTATTCAGCAGATTTATCTCTTGCTCAGGAGCAAATTACCCTCCTCCATCCCCAACTCCTCCTTTCGCCACAGTCAGGACTTGGCTTTCTGATATTTCTCATTGAATCAGACTCCTTTTTACACTTAAATATTATTAAGAACATTATTGATATCTGAAATATTATTAAGAACATTATTGATATCTGCTTTGTTCTGTTCTGTTTACCATTGGGGGTGGGGGTGGGTATCAGTCATTTTGACGATAGTGGTCCTGACAGAAATTTAGTTTGGTTGATCCAAAGGATTCAGCGACATTTTTTCAGTTTGTTATGTAGATTTATTGCAGCTTTGTTTTACACGATTACTGGAACATATGCAAATAAGCTAATGAATAATGCCAGTGACAAATACCTTATTCTATGCCAACGAGCCTAGCCTAAATTGAAAATGTGTTAACAGAAGTCTTTTATAATAAAACAGAAAGTATTTTGTCATTCTTTTGGATGCTCTTTTTGCTGCTTTCCACATAAGGGCTGTTAACAGGTGCCTAGCTGCAGGCCACATTTCAGTATTCATGTCCATTGTTAAATATTCATGAGCCAAAGTACCCATGGATGTTCAGCACAACCACTGTTCAACAAGTTTCAGCTTTGAGCTGAACCAAACCTGCTTTAAGAATCCCAAATCTGTGCCGTTGTATTGTTGGCTTGGCTCGACCTGATATTGTAAGAAATGGCCCCCATTGGGTGCCCTCCGTGTGAAATAAATGCAGCATATAACAGTGTTCAGTGGCTTCCATGCAGTAAAAGCATTACATATAAGAAAAAACTCCAGCAGAAATGGGAGATGATCTGGTAATATGTTTGAGCCAGTGATTTTTCACCCTCACAGACGTGATTGGGAACCGTGACTGGAGCTCGACCTGTCAGACAGTATCCAATCAGAGAAAGCTTGACTTGCCTCAGGCTCCGTGGTGTTGATAAGATGCATTTAAGTCCCACACACACACCTGAAACGGCACTTTTTGTTGCTTTATCGTCTCAGTATACGCAGCAGGTTTTTTAGACACCATGTAAAGCAAAATATGTCCAGTTTTTAAAACCGCTTATCTCGCTTTTTTTAAATAACAAGTCACCATTCAGTGTGAACGATCATGTTCTTGATTTCTACTGCATTCTACTTCAATTATTTTTATATGTAAACATCCCTTAAGTAAATTAACCATGGTTTTATTATAGTAAAAGTGTAGTAACCATGTTTTTTGGCAGATTGATTACCATTTGTATAACCACAGTTTTATTACAAATACCATGGTTAAGCTCTGGTTATTAGGCCTATAGCAAAACCATGGTTAATTTGTGATAACCATAGTTTAACTAGCCTACAATAGCCATGTTTTTTATAAGGGATGCGTTATAGATGAATGTATGTGTCTTGAAAGTTTATAGCTTTTAAACTTTTAAAAACACATCTAGAGACCGTGTGTTCTTTTCCATTCTGTGTTCTGTGTGACTGTATAGCTTTGCTGATTCCTGTACAAGTCCTGTAATATTCTCCTCAGATGTTTGACTCTGCTGCTGTTTAACCTGTGAACATGGGCTCTACTATTTGTCTTGGTTGTAAATTGTGCGCTGAACACCTGAAAACTTTTTGTTGCTTTATCGTCTCAGTATACGCAGCAGGTTTTTTAGACACCATGTAAAGCAAAATATGTCCAGTTTTTAAAACCGCTTATCTCGCTTTAACAAGTATAAATAACAAGTCACCATTCAGTGTGAACGATCATGTTCTTGATTTCTACTGCATTCTACTTCAATTATTTTTATATGTAAACATCCCTTAAGTAAATTAACCATGGTTTTATTATAGTAAAAGTGTAGTAACCATGTTTTTTGGCAGATTGATTACCATTTGTATAACCACAGTTTTATTACAAATACCATGGTTAAGCTCTGGTTATTAGGCCTATAGCAAAACCATGGTTAATTTGTGATAACCATAGTTTAACTAGCCTACAATAGCCATGTTTTTTATAAGGGATGCGTTATAGATGAATGTATGTGTCTTGAAAGTTTATAGCTTTTAAACTTTTAAAAACACATCTAGAGACCGTGTGTTCTTTTCCATTCTGTGTTCTGTGTGACTGTATAGCTTTGCTGATTCCTGTACAAGTCCTGTAATATTCTCCTCAGATGTTTGACTCTGCTGCTGTTTAACCTGTGAACATGGGCTCTACTATTTGTCTTGGTTGTAAATTGTGCGCTGAACCAATTATAAGCTTCAAAGCCTTCTTTCATAGCCGAGAAAACTTTGCACAGTGTAGGACTGTGTATATTATGAGTCAAGAAAATATTTGATTTGTTTATGTGTTATGCTGGCCATTCATTCACACAAAGGCTTTTTGGGATTTTCTCATGTTTTGCTATTCAAAGCCAAGGTTGTGGTTCCAGTCCACACACATTTGAAAGTGAAAATTAATTGAAGTGAATTCATGGTGTGGGTGAATAGAAAGATGAGTCATTCAGATCTGCATGTTTGCAGAAATCTGAATCATAACCAGCATTTGCTACATATTGTCCAGTTCAAAATGAATTTACTATATGCGGCTGATTGAATGAGACTCTATTCATAACTCAGTAAATAGGTATTTGTTCATGTTGGCAGATGTGTTAATGTCATTGTAATTGTGTGTGAGGTTTTGATTGTCATTTCCAGATGTTTGCCAGCTCTTCCCTAGGTGTCCAACACATAAACTCACATATAACAATGCATGCAATTATCCTCGTTACTATTGCTTTTGGTGCCAAAATTTATTTTAAAGCTTTTCTTAGTGAAGCCAGATTGGATGGCTACAGTACCATGAGATTTTCGGTGCTAATGACACAATTATGTAGAAAATCATACTGTACTATACAAACAACATTCATGTATGTTCTATACTTTCATAAGCTTTCAAACTAGGGCTCGGGAGGGCGCTGATGGTTTGCATTGACATGACGTAGGTAAATGCAAGTAAATAATTTAATTTTTGATTACTTTGTCCTTTAAGCATTATGTAAATCAGTGATTCTCAACCTTTGAAGGCCCACTTGCCCTAGTTTTGTTCCTGAAAACAGTGTTTCACACTGAAACACACAATTCGTTATATACAGTGGGTATAGAAAAGAATCGCCCCCTTTTAAAATAATCACATGTTGTTGCTTTGCAGCCTGAAATGAAGACGGACACAGTTTTTGTTTTATCCAGCTGTATTTACTCAGTCCACTCTGAATCACCTTCTCAATGGCACACAAAGCCATTTGACTTTCAACTGTGATCAGCTGTGGTCATTTTGATCAGTTCAGCATGAAAAAAGCTTTCCTGGACCATTTCAGTCCTTGGTAGTGCAACTGAAGCAAACAATCAACTATGGGTGGCAAGGCACTGTCAAAAGATCTCTGGGATAAAGCTGTGGACAGGCAGAAGTCAGGAGATGGATACAAAAAAATTTCAAAGGCTTTATCAATGCCTAGAAGCACAGTGAAGTCTGTTATTAAGAAGTGGAAGGTATTTGGTACAACACAGACCCTCCCTGGATCAGGACGTCGCTCCAAACTGGATGAAAGAGCCAGGAGGAAACTGGTCAGAGAGGCGACCAAGAGTTGCAGGAATTTATGACAAAAAGTGGTCATTGTGTGCCTGTGACAACAATATCACATTGAAAGAAAAAAGCCACTATGGAGTCACGACTGAGCTTTGCCAAAATGCACCTTGAAGATTCTGAGGCAGATGAGACTAATGAATTATTTGGCTTCAATGAGAAGAGGGTTTACCTTCCAACAGGACAATGACCCAAAGCACACAGCAAAACTGAGCACACAGTGGCTGAAGGAGAAAAGGGCGAATTGTCCTTGCATGGCCTAGTCAGAGCCCAGACTTAAACCCCACTGAAAATCTGTGGAATGACTTGAAGACTGCAGTCCACAAACGCTCCCCACCAAATTGAACTGAACTTGAGCAGTTCTGCAAAGAAGAGTGGGCAAATATTGCAAAGTCTAGATGTGCAAAGTTAGTAGAGACAGATACAAATCCCAACAGACTAAAGGCTGTAATTAAAGCAAAAGGTGGTTCAACAAAATACTTGACACAAGGAGGTGATCCTTTTTCCAACTCAGTGATTCTGTTTTTTTTTTCTGACATGTTGGTGTTATATCCTTCACTTGGATGTTATAAGTTGCAGTAAATACAGCTGGATAAAACAAAAACTGTGGCCGTCTTCATTTCAGGCTGCAAAGCAACAAAATGTGATTTTTTTAAAGGGGGTGATTCATTTCTATACCCACTGTAAAAATAATTTGACTACTTTTACTTATGGCAGCCCAGTGCAACATCTAAAAATGCTTTGAACACAGACTGAGCCAATTTAGATTTGATTCAAGCCAAATCCAAATGAGCGACTCATTATGAGATGAACAGAATCAAACTAAGTGCCAGCTGTGAAATAATTCATGTTTTCCCAACAGTTTTCCTCCACTTTAAGGGTGGCTTGACCTTTCTTCCAAAAGTCCAAAGGAGAGAAGACATGCTCTCAGTGGTGTGGACTCACCCTGTGGCAACTCGCTCAAGTTTTAATGGGTTTATGTGTTTGATTTTTCCAGAGGTGGAGAATTTCACACATGAATGGAGCAGACCTCTAACATCAAACAGAGACTGTGCTTATCGACCGTTGACTTTCTTACCATGCTCTGAGGAAGACTAGGAAGCAAAACATATAGGTTTATTCACAACGCTTTCTGAATTAGGAGGAAAACGTGGCTGTTCTGTACTGCTAGCAATGACTGACTATATGCAAATGTAAATGGTACTCTCACTAAACTGTTTGATCTCTATCCCAGTCTTTGATATTAGTTATCATTATTTAAACAAAGCTTCACCGAATTCTTATTGTTATTCTATATCTTATTGTTATTCACTATAGCTACTCATGTTATGCATGAGAATAAACTGCAAGGAGCTGCAAACTAAAGCTTCAGATAACCAGCAAAAAAAATAGCCTGTGATTAAACTGAGTAAGATTCATCAACGTAATAAACTCTAAAAGACCCGTCTGAAGTCTTTGATAAAAAATTGCACAGCTTAATCTCCATTTGTAATTACGAACAGTGTTTCTTTCTTCATTCAGTACGACTGTATCAAGCCAATAACTTCAAATGCCTATAAAAACAATCTCCTGTGCTTAAAGGTTTGCTTTTAAGTGTTCATTTGAGATTTAGGAGGTAAAGCACTACAAAGCAAAGCTCTCTCAACAAGACTTCCCTGTTCATTTGTGTTTCTTCTTTAATTAAGGGTTTAATACCATTGTGGTACTGATAGGAAAGTCTGTCGCAATGAAATCGAATTAGTATGAGGCTGAGATTTTAAGTCAAATGGTTTCCTTTCAACCTGTATACTGTTTTCAAATGAGAGGTGGAATAAAATTTGACAAAATTGCATTGCATTTTTAAAAAGATGTGAGAGTCTTAGTATTAGGCAAAATATAATAAGCCATGTCCCTCCACGTATATGTAGCATTTATTTGTAGCTAAAATCTAGACTGTCTAACTTATTAATTAAATGGTAATGGGGTAAATATTTAAATGTCATTCATATCTTATAATATTAATATTATATTATCATTTTAATATATTATATTCCTAGTATGATCTATTTTAGACCTAGTAATGATATTTTAATATGAATTTCTCAAAAGCCTTATGTAACTACAGTCTTGTTTGAGGAGGATTAAGGCTTCTATAATATTGACTAGATAAATTAGTTAGTAGTGTCTATAAATTAATCTTTACAGCTTTTATATGTGGATGTATGACTTATATTTAAGAACTCATTTAGTGGCAAAACATTTTTTTTAAATGCATAATTCAAAGTTGAACATAAAATAGAATAGTTAGTGACTGATTTTCTTATTATTTGACCTGTCCCTCTTTTGCTTTAATGGCAGTAGCAAATGACCTGCATGAGCTAGACAATTTTGTGTGAAACCTGATGATCATGTTCTCCAGCATAATTGGAGATGATTCAAAGAATATTTTGAGCTTGGTAAGCAAGAACATCTGACCTTTTTAGGACCACAATTTTCTTATTTGAATAGTGACCTCGAAAGACCTAGAAATAGTGCCGTTTTTTTTCCAGGATATTCTTCAGGATGATCTCAGACATTCAGTATGGTCTGAGACTGTATATGGTTGAAAAAAAAGCCAGCTAAAACTGATTGAAACAGGGTCTTTCAGGGTCAAAGCAACCTCTAGAGCAAATACAATGTCCCTGAAGAATTCTACTGGTAATGTGAGGTATAAAATATTTATGGTATGTTAGGGTCACACTGTTGTTTGTAGAGCATTATTTTGAAAACACAGACTTAAATAAATAAATACATTTGCCTGGTTTTTTACATGTGCTTTTTACACTTTTTAGAGCACATTATAACTATTAAAGAGATATTAAAATTGTCATCACCCTCATGTTGTTCAAGCCTGTATGCCTTTTTTATTGTCTAAAGGAGACGTTTGGCAGAATGATCGTAAACATTTGCTTTAATTGTATAGACAAAAAGATACAATAAAAGTGAATGCACTGAAACATCTTTTGTACAATATTCAACACAAAAAGAAAGTCATACAGGTCTGGAATGACATGAAGTTGAGTAAATGATGGCAGAATTTTCATTTTCAGCTGAGCTACCTCTGTTTGAAATGATTATTCAGTAAATCACTGTCTTTCAAACAGAACTAGGCGATAAAACCATGTAAACCAGCTTTATTAAATGTCTACCCACACATAGTATGCAGAAACACATATAATACCAGCAACCGGATTACATATTTTGTTTAATCAAATATTCATAATGCTGCCAAGGAACTGCCTCAATTAACAGTGTTTCCATCTCATGTTTGAAACAGAGCAAAAGGTCTCTGGAGTGTCTCATTTTCACTGAGAGTACAATGATTTATCAGGACAAAGATTATCATTTAAAAAAAAAAAAGATGGAGGTGGTACAGTACCAGACACGGTTCCTGTGGCTCTTTTGTTTGCTGTGCAGGCTCCCTTCCTCCAGTTCAATCCGAATCATGAGGCCTGTATAACAGAAATTGACATACCAAGCATTGTTGGAAAGTGATTATTAGAAGCATATTTGGTTAAGATCCTACTCAATTCAACAAAAGTCCAGAGTCCAGCTGAGAGCCAAGTGCGTTTCACAAATGCATTATACAGGAACTAGTCAGGTGTGGAAATTGCATTGACAGACACTCGGATACACAATTTAACCTATGAAAAATCCATTTCCTTTTTTAGATTGGTGCATATGTGCCTGAATGAACTTTATTCACAAGTTTGATTGTAATGCATACGTTTTGCATCACAGGGGGAGAAAGACATAAAAAGAGGTCACAATTACCATCCTCAAATTCTGAATTTGTATAACATAGTCAAAAGTTCAAACAAGTTTTCTCATATTGAATGAACTGTTGAAGTATGGGTGAAGCACAAAGCAATTTATAGAGCAATGCAAGCAAGAAAATCTGAGAGAAATCTGAGCAACCTTCCCATTAATCCTCTGATTAATGATTCATGTCCAATAATAAAGACATGCCTCTTTTGACATCCGCGTTTATCATTCAGAAAGAATGTTAATAGATGCTGTTAATCACAAATTAATTAAGACAATGTGGAAGGTCTAAGTAAACGTAGGACTTTAAGTGGAAAAGGCAAGGCATGACTACAGAAAGACTACAAACTGGAATTCCTTCAGAATTTCTGAAAAAATCTAGGAAGACTTTGTTTCTTATTATACAGCAGTTAAGGGCTATTCACACAGAGGACTATAACAATTAAGTTTTGATGATCATTTTGATTCTATGAGAATAGGGAAGTATAATGATAACGGAACAAGAACAATATCGGTGGAATAACTTTAAGAACATTTTTATCCATTTGATGAATGTTAAAACCATTGACAATCAGAATCAACCCGACTTTAAAGCGAACAAGCATTTAAAGAGGTAGACGACAAAACTGCAGCGCCTGCTTATAATATACTGAACTGTGCATTGGTGGTGTGAATTTTTCATTACATCATTATGCCAATAGGTGGCGACAAATGGCTGTCTTTATAAGCAAGTCATTGGCTGCATCCAAATATGCATAGCAAAGTACGCACTTACTCAAAATAAGTAAGTGTAAGCAATTTTGGACGCAGCCATTGACTCATTTGCTCAAATGATTCATTCAAAACCACAGATTCATTCAGGATTTGAACAAGTGAGTAATTAATTGACCTACACTCAAACGATTCGTTCAAAAACAATGATTAATTCAGGAACAAAACAAGTGAGTAATTGAATCATTCACTCAAGCCACCCATTCAAGAATACTGATTTATTCAGGAATAATCTAATTATTGTTTTGAATTGTTTTTACTGGGGGAGCAAAAAAAGACAAATGTGCTTGCAATGTTGCATCCAAAATGAACATTATTCGATATTAACGGAAGAAATGTTGCAGTTGTGATCTTATGCTCTGTAGACATCTTACACTTCTTCAGAAATAAAAGAGATGTTCATTTCTCTATGGCTATGCCTGCAAACCAGACCTGTGAGTGCCAACAGGAGAAGCAGAACTCTGTGACTGATCCTCTCATGCTTGTTTAACACAGAAATGAAATGGATCAGTGCAGCAGAGAGTGATCTGGGTCAAACCTCTGCTTTAATCTGTTGGACCGAAGGTGACTATATACTGCCAAGCTCTCAGTGCAGTATTGCCAAGCAGGAGACAGCAACACTGGGTGCGTAATGCCTGTGTTGTGCCCAATTCTGACCCCCCACCAGATTATTACACCCCTAGTACTGGTAGGTTTAGGGTTAAGTGTGGGGGAGGGGTTAGGATTAGGGGTGGGATTTTGGATTAGGAAATCAGGTAGTAACTTCAATGGGAGGGGAGGGGGGGGTAATAATTTGTCAGGGAGTCAAAATTGGGCACAACACCTGCACCAGACTTTTTTCCCCAGCATTATATACTCTGTGACCTACACCACTGTCCTGGATCAGCATTGCTGCTCTGACAGGCAGCATTACTCACAAGTCCTTCCTAAACTGTATACAACAAAGATCAAATTTTAAACCATACCCCTAGAGAATAGACCAACAGAGGTGATTATAGGTCATAAAGTTAATATTAGACACCTTCAAGTCCCAGATCTCATCTTAACGGTAAGAGCTGAAGAATTTGAACATGAAACACCATCATATTAAGTCAATAGCAGTTGTTTTTTATGCACACCAGGCCATATGTTCAGTTGAAGACGCCAACAAAAAAAAAAGTTTCTCTCAAATCAGTATAGCATTGCAAGGTGAACCCAAGGAACATCTGACCTTTTTATTGTTGAATTTGACCTATTCAATAAAATGCATAATGTACACAACTCCTTCAAGCCAATAGAAACCATAGTTATATACTGCCACCCAATGTTCTGACACATATAGTACAACCTTACAAGCATAATCTGATATGAATGTTTATAGACACATGAATCATTATATATATATAATACTAAAACATATGATCTAATTGTAGAACTGTTGTTTTAGAAAACACATCAAATAACATTTATTTATATGTTATTTTAATTCACTAAAGCTATTACTACAATTGCTTTGAAACCAAAACATGCGCAAAGTCTGTATAATTTACTGAGAATTCAGGATATTTATCAAAAATCACTTTTGAGTTGTCTGATTCTATTCTAGGTTGTCTTATTCTATTCTATTCTATTCTATTTAAAAATATAAACGTATACACCACTTCAAACATTGAAAATGCTTAAGCCAATCTTTTGGCCCAACAGTCAAATAAGACAAACACACAGTTCTTATGTTCAGCTGTTGATTTATTAAATGTCTATATCTGTTTTAGCAACAAACAAGTTGCAACAAGGGAATAATATTGAAGCTTGTTTCCACCACGGGATAAAATGTATCAAATAAAAAATATTTGAGTTTTTATAACAAAGATAAAATTTTAAACCATACCCCTAGAGAATAGACCAACAGAGGTGATTATAGGTCATAAAGTTAATATTAGACACCTTCAAGTCCCAGATCTCATCTTAACGGTAAGAGCTGAAGAATTTGAACATGAAACACCATCATATTAAGTCAATAGCAGTTGTTTTTTATGCACACCAGGCCATATGTTCAGTTGAAGACGCCAACAAAAAAAAAAGTTTCTCTCAAATCAGTATAGCATTGCAAGGTGAACCCAAGGAACATCTGACCTTTTTATTGTTGAATTTGACCTATTCAATAAAATGCATAATGTACACAACTCCTTCAAGCCAATAGAAACCATAGTTATATACTGCCACCCAATGTTCTGACACATATAGTACAACCTTACAAGCATAATCTGATATGAATGTTTATAGACACATGAATCATTATATATATATAATACTAAAACATATGATCTAATTGTAGAACTGTTGTTTTAGAAAACACATCAAATAACATTTATTTATATGTTATTTTAATTCACTAAAGCTATTACTACAATTGCTTTGAAACCAAAACATGCGCAAAGTCTGTATAATTTACTGAGAATTCTGTCATTTTTAATTAAGAGAAACAGCACTTAGATTTGAATTAGAAAGTAGATAAAATTGCTTTAGATTTGAATTAGAAAGTAGATAAAATTGCAAGCAATTTGATCTACTTTCTAATTCAAATCTAAGTGCTGAAAATCAACAGTACAGAAAAACTGAAAGGCTTGAATTTAAAAGCTTTGAGCCATTTAGAACATCCGTTGAATCATTCATTATTTTGCACTGACAACCTTAGTTATAAACTGTAAAGCACAATCTAATGTTTTCATGAGACTTTCTAACAAGTTGTTATAGCTTCATTCACAAAGAGTAATAAAACTGTTCTGCCAACATGACTTTGAAAACTCTCAGGATATTTATCAAAAATCACTTTTGAGTTGTCTGATTCTATTCTAGGTTGTCTTATTCTATTCTATTCTATTCTATTTAAAAATATAAACGTATACACCACTTCAAACAGTGAAAATGCTTAAGCAAATCTTTTGTCCCAACAGTCAAATAAGACAAACACACAGTTCTTATGTTCAGCTGTTGATTTATTAAATGTCTATATCTGTTTTAGCAACAAACAAGTTGCAACAAGGGAATAATATTGAAGCTTGTTTCCACCACGGGATAAAATGTATCAAATAAAAAAATATTTGAGTTTTTATCTCAAAATACTGACCTTTTGTTCTCAGAATTCTGATTTTTTTTTTCATACTTTCTCAGATTTCCCAAAATTGCAAGCTAAAATCTCAGAACTGCGAGAAAAAAAAAGTGAATTGTGAGATAGAAAGTAATAATTACCTTTTTTATTACGTGGCAGAAACAAGTTTATATCTTGCAATTCCGACTCTCTTCTAGAATGTCTCAGTATTCTCACGGTTCTGAGTTTAATTTGATTTAAATTCTGATTGCAAGAAAAGAAAGTCAGAATTGTTAGTGCCACAGAGAAAAGCATTGCATAAGATGATGAGAGTCAGGAGAGTAAAGGATTTCAGCTTCTTCTGGCAGGTATGGAACAAGTACAGATGACACTGTGTGGGAAGAAGATAAAGATCTGAGTTAGACGCTTAAACGGACATGATGTGCATTTGATGGTGTTATAAATGGAAACATTAAATATTACAAATGCATCATCTTTTATGCTACATGCAGAGTAGCACATGCAGAGTGTTACCTGGCAAACACAGCAAAGAAATGCCAAAAGAAATGCCACCACATTCCACAAACCATCATAATCATCCTGTAAAAAATTGGGTCATATCATAAATAAGACATTTAATCGCTTAATTAATTATAATAAAAATTAATGCCACCACATTCCACAAACCATCATAATGATACTGTAAAATACTTGTCATATCATAATTTAAAAACTTTATTACTTAATTATAATAAACTTAATTACCTCTATATACATATCTGTCTCAGGGGTTATTATTGGGATTTTGCACCAGTTTTATTTTACTATTATTAATATACTATTATAATATTTTTTAAATAATTTGAATTCGTTTTTATTTTAAAATTTCAATTTTCATTTTCATTTTAGTTTAAGTTTTAGCAATTTAGTTATTTGCTTTTGTCATATGTATTTTTTATATTTTAAATGTTTAAATATTTCTGTTTAGCTTTCATTTGTTTTTATTTTAGTACTTCAACTTCAACTATTTTATTTCAGTTAGCTCAATTAGTAATAATTTTATTTCATCTATTTTTCGATTAACGAAAATGACTTTTAAAGTTTTAGTCAACAAAAACAACAAAGTTTTGCAGGTGAAGAAATGGAACATTTTGTGCTGATTCTGAAGCCCTAGACAAGATATGAACGTCCTCCATCTCAAAAAGCATAATTACCTAAGCTGTAATTACCTACCTAGTCCTGCAGACACATGCTGCTAGTGATAAATTAATTAAATAAGTGATCAATTAAAAAGCAAAATATTTGATATATTAATATATAATTCAGAAAAATACACACACACACACACACACACACACACACATATATATATATATATATATACTATATATGTGTAGGTATGTATGGGCCAATATTTGATATTTAATTGTGCATGCCTTAATTTTACATTTAGTTTACCTTTGTCATCTAATGCTCACTTAAGTTTAAAAACAGTAATATTTTAAGGACTGTTAAACATAATCTTTAGCAAAAGAAAATCATAATGTAATTTATTAAGTTGTGATGGCTAAATTCACTTGCAGCATTTAACAAGTTGATTTTTTTTTGTATTTAATTTTTTATTTATTTAGACAAAATAGTATAAAAACTTAAATTTGGCCATTTATCAGTAATCATCCATAATGTTTCTAATCAAGATAGTTCTGTCCCAAATTAACATCTTGAACCATAGTGTTACCTGGAAGGTGTATTCAATAAGATGGACACCACGTATAAGGTTGAGGGCAGCACACATGATGTTAAGAACCAGTGAGAGGATCCCTGGTGCTGAGACTGGTTCCAATCTCTGACCTTGACCTTTAAAAAAAAAAAAATCAATAATCAGTCAAAACATATGTCCAACTTAAGACGCGGAATAACCCTTATGAATTCACTGTATTCATCACTACAGCAAACCTGATGCAGCTGTTTGTTCTACATGCCCATTGGCTGCTCCATTGGTGAGTAACATGTCCTCTATGGTGAGAACCTGAGGGGGGCTGGTTCTGAGGTCTTCCTGTACTTCGGCCAGGGTGACCTCCAGAGATGGACCCCCTTTCTGATTATAATGCTGCTGAAGTTTTTGAATGGCACTATCTGAAATAAAACCATCAGACAAACTCATGCTCAGCTTATGACTTATCTTAATTTGCATATTCATGGTTTAAATGCAGTATTAATGACACCCATAACTCATCTAATGCCTAATCCAATCACTTTTATCTGTCATCCTACCAAACTCAAGAAAGGGGTACGGCCTCCTTGCCAGGGCCACTGCAGAGTTGTCAAAGCATGCTGTGAATTCCCAGCGCAAGTCTTCCAAGAAGCAGAAGGCCGTGGCAGCAGGGAGACTGCATGCACATACGGTCATGTAGGACACACCCTCGGCTGAGAGGAAGCTACAACACAGAGACCAATTAGTTAACAAATGATTTCACAGGGCAGCCACCAATTTCCTTGGCTTATCTTGGACTCTGGAATGCAGGTAAACAAGATTCTAATCATTCGTGTATCTGATATGGCAACACTTGATCCACTTATATTCCCCGTTATTTTCATGCATCTCATGATCTCAAAAGTTGTGAACGAAGAGCTAAGAGTGGATGGTTCCATTTTTATTAACCAACATTACTAAAGATGAATAAATACAAATGTATTGATGATTGTTATTCTTTAAAAAGTAAACAAATTAATATAAATATTACTTTTTAAAGATAAATTCATAAATAGACTATAATAAAGCTTCCAAAAGTTTTTTTTGAGAAATGCCATAGAAGAACAATTTTTGGTTCCCCAATAACCTTTTAGTGAATAGTTCTTTTTTTTTCTAAGTGTGAAGAACATTTTAAAATCTAAATAACCTTTTTTCAGTGTATAGAATGTAACTGAAACAGTGTAATTGAAAGGATCTACACCTTTAAAAATAAAAGGCAAGTTGGAGCTAAACTCTGCAGGACACCGGCCCTCCAGGACCGAGTATGGTGACCCCTGAATCTGTCCCGCCAGTTTCATAATAAACCGAAAATGTATTTATACTTCTCATTATAATGTAGGGTGACCATACGTGCTCTTTTGAAACATACCTGGCCTGGATTTCTATATTGCCTAAAATATCCAGGTTTTGGCTTTGTTTTTCTGTTTTCATACTTGCTTTCGACTTGAAGCAGCACTGCGCAGGCCGATCGGTGCATGACACCAAAGTACCGTCAGAGCTATAGAGAGCAGACGGCTCCTTATGCTTTTGAATCGCTCTCACGGTACATTGATGTCAAACACCGAGCGATCGAACACACCTAATATGTACGCATATTTGCATCACTTTGACCGTTCTCTGTAGATCCCACCTTATCATATGCCACGACTGGTCGATTATGTACAATGCCTGCATGTACAAAAACTGCTCATACATGTGTGTAGCATCTTTCTTTGTATCACGATTAAAATACAGTGGTTGCCTTTAATTTAATATGGCTACAAATATTTTTTGTTTATTACATTTTTTGCACTTTCATGGCCGGGAAAAAATATTTATGGCCTATGACATTATTGTCCACAATAGTGCACTTACTGAATGTTGAGCTCATGGCCCTTGACTGTCCCTCTCTCTGGTAATGAACTTAGGGATTTTGAGATCACTTTCAGCTGTTGCTTTCTCTCCTGAAGTTCCTTATTATGCAGGAAATCAGTGGAGGCGGAGAGAGGGAGTCCATCCCTGACCCGGACAACAAAGGCAAACAGGATCAGTGACATGCTCCTCGTGGATCTCTATGAGAACACATCCTGAACAAAAAGCAAAGGTAAGATACTGATGATTATTTAATTATGAAGTAGAAGGATGGAGGAAAGGGATGCTATTCACTTCAAAAGTATAGCTGCAGCTGTGGATGTAGTCTAAACTAGAAGTAAAAAAAAAAACCTATACCTATTTAAAAAAAAATACTAATACATTATTAAAATCAAAAGTTGTTTTTGTAAATGTTCAATTGATCTGGGCTCACATGAACTAACAATGAACAGCTATTTTTTTACTAACTGTTAACAACTATAGATTATTAAATACTGTAACCTAATAGACCTTATTAAGTGTTACCACTTATTTTTACTATTTTTCATACTATTTTTTTGCTCTATAAAACACATTTATACATAGGTAAAATGTTTATGTCTAAAAAATGTATTTATTTCAAACATTTAAGCATAGGCCTTAAGATCAAAACATTAAGATCATGAAGATATAAATTCGGCAAAGTGTATCCAAACTTGTTCCTGGTAGTGTAGGTCTATGCAATCTAAAGACCAATATTACTACCTTCCATATTACAACATATGCATATTACAAATATATACAACATATTACAATGCTGTTCAGCATGTTTCATTGAAAATCAATTTGATTAGCAAATCAAATGTCCACGATGGCAAACTATTTTAAAAGCTAAGTTGCATTAATTTGAAAGAGTTTTAATAGAGGAAAAGGATTCCACCACTGGTTTGGTACTGATCACATTTGCAAAGTTTGTATATAATGTATAATTAAATGTGGACTTGAATTCATCTGCCTGTTATTTCAGTAGTTCAAATACAGTCATTCTGCTAGCAGGTGCAGATGCGCTTTACCATCCCTTACCTTACAACAGCTCAATACATTTACGCTGAGCATGTGAAACAGTGAATTTGAAGTGCACATGAATATAACAACTACGTTTCAAAAATCCCTCAAGATAATTATTGTTATTTATGACTTAATGATATTAAGACGCGACCAGAGGCTTTTTGTTTGCCTCTCTGAATTATGGGAAACAAGAGCGACAGTCGTTACTTCAAAATAAAGGTTCTTTAAGATCAGTTTCATAATATCAAATGCCGATTTATTCTTATTTGTTCTATTTACAGACAGTATAGAAATAAAAAAGAATAATAATTATTAAAAAAAAACTTCAATATTTTTTTTTTATTCGTCAAGAAATTTAGCATGAATAATATTAACTTATGTAAATCATTTTCGTTATTCTCGGGGCAGAAACAACAACCATTTTTGTAATGCTGTTGGTTTCCGACAGTCGGCAGCTGTGCAGCATCTCAAGATAAAGTAAAATACAAAGTCGAGAAACAGCGTTGCCATGTCCTCTTTTTATGAGCGGCTTATAAAACTAAATCAAATTTCGTGGGTTGCGATTTTTGGGATTATTTAAAGAACAGTCCCGTTGTGGAGGGAAGACAGATGGTGGTATTTATGAAAATTAATCAGTTTTCCATAATTCATACGCAACTATCCCGCCACCCAGGGGCGATTCTACGATTTTCATTTTAGGGGGGCTCAGCCCCCAGTGAGGGTATACTAATAATAGCCTAATTATATATATATATTAAGATAAAAAATGTTTGATTAATAGGGGTCGTATACTAAACTTATTGCAGTATTCCACTGTATTGCATAGATATAGGCTACATTTGAGTACTGAATAAGCCAAATTCAAGTCTTCATGATCTCACACACACAACCTGTTTACTGTACAAACGCAAAATGATTGTTTTATAAATTATGCGTTCATATGTGCTTCATTTTCACTGGAGGAAACAGCTGTGGTGTGATGAATGCAGTGAAAACTGTAGATGGGGAACCGATTATTGCTCCCCCCATGATATATTGTAAACTGGATTTATGACAAAGAACTGCACAGATGCAGATATTATAACAATCTATCGATAAACACACACCTTGTCCTCTGTTTCTCGCTCTGCGCCGCCGCAGTCTGCGGATTGAAAAAAGAACGCGCTGAAAGTCGAGGAGCCGATCGAAGTCTGCCGCCGTTTTCATATGAAACGACGTCCATTTAGAACAGCATATCTGCGCTTTATTCTTATTGACACTATACACTCATGCTTTAAACGACACGCGTTTTATTTGCGGGGTCTGTGCGCAGCATGTGTTTAACGATGCTCAGAGCAGGCTGTACCTGTGGTAGGCTAAATATACGGCCCTCAGACAGAACAGGCAGGCTATCGATGAGTGACCAAGCAGAATAAGGATGGAGCAAAGTGTGGATGCGCTGTCTTTGAAGGACTTTCAACTCGGTTTTGTTTATATTTTGCTTAGCCTATAATTTTAAATGAAAGATAGTAGTCATATTTATAAATTTTTCTCTGCGACACTTTGCCTACTGTGTTAACAGAAAAATGTCAAACGAATTTAGTATTTTGACAAGACGAATAAAAATAGCTAATAGGCTATTTTTGTACAACCTACATTTTTTTTTCTCTCTCTCTGCGACACTTTTCCCCTATTGTGTTGTCAATGTTAAACGAATTGTATCCTGACAAGACGAATAAAAATACGAAATAAAATTTTTGTACATTTTTATTTTCTCTTACACTTTTTTCATACTGTGTTGCATAAAATATTAAACGAATTTTGTCTTAAGATAATATAAATTCAAGTCAAAGTCAATAAATTCAAGACTCTTGACAAGACGAATAAAATAACATACAATTTTGTGCAGACTACACTTTTATTTGTCAGCCTGTCTCTCTTTATAGAGACTATAGCCCCCCTAAAAATGGCCTAGCGACGCCCATGCCGCCACCCTTTCACCGCTCCCTCAAACAAAAATAGCATGCTCGATTCTCATGAGAGATCTGGCAACACAGCAGGAGCTACAGCGGACAGCAGACAGAGCGGGTTTAGAAAGTTAAAAGCTTTTCGCCCTTTATCTACACAGGTAAGTGTAATGCAATGAAACTATCTGTTTGTATCAGTACACGAATAGGACTATATCTGAGTCATACGGGTTTTTTTAATTAAATAAATTGCCCATGAAGATTCATTTCCGTGTTCTTGCAAAACGTCGCCAGTTAGCTTTTAAACAATGTTAGCCAGCTGCCAAACGAATTTTGCCCAAAACCAAAACATTTAATTGCAGTGTTTACAGTTATGGTTTATGTTATTTTTTATTATTTTAAGTAGAATTTATTTATTTTTTACTGAAGTCGTGAGGTGTTGTTAGCTACCCGTAACGTTACATCTGTTTAGCAACTGGCTGGCTGGTGTGTCTCAACGAACACCTCATTTTACTTTCTCTGTGGTTCAACACTGTAGTTCAATTTAAGTTCATTAATTGAAATCACAACCATACTTAATGTGATATTTCGTATATTTATTATCAGGCGTGTTTTGATTCTAGGCTCGGCACATTTATTTAAACCGCTAACGTTACATGACTGCTACCGTCATATTGTAGTAAATGAATGTGTTCTTGTGTTTATGTCTTATGTAGTACAATCAGAGATTGGAAGTTTGCCTGATCTCAGACAGGTTACACAATGTAATGTAGAATGAATTATAACTGCAGATATTGTCTGCGATATTGTCTGTAGGTGTTGTCATGAGTGCTCCAACCCCTTTGTGAGGCTGTTGAACATCAAGTCCATGCTTATTGACAATAATTATGCAACCCATGGATTTAAATCTGCAGTCCTGTAATATGTTTTAAAGGGGTCATATGATGCAATTTCATTTTTTCCTTTCTCTTTGGAGTGTTACAAGCTTTTGGTGCATAAAGAAGATCTGTAAAGTTGCAAAGACTAAAGTCTCAAATCCAAAGAGATATTCTTTATAAAAGTTAAGAGTCAGCCACACCCCCCTAAAACGGCTCGTTCGAACACGCCCCCACATATCTACCTAACTGTGTGGGAAGATTTGCATAACGCCGCCCAAATGTTCACGCAAAGAAAGAAGACCTAACTTTATTCTCGCTGTAGTTTTGTTGTTGCCGCCGCCATGTCGTAAAGATGCTGTGTGCTTTGTTGTGAAGCACACCTTGCTTTTTCAGACCGATGAGCTTTGTAAAAATCGACGCGTTTCAGAAGGCGGGGCATAGAGGAGAAACAATAATGTACAGTATGTGGAAAATAATGTATTTTTTTAACTTTAAACCGCATAAACACATTTCATTACACCAAATACACAAAATAATGTTCTTTTTAGCAGCATCATATGACCCCTTTAATATCCGTGAATGGATTAGCAGATGTTTTGTTCCGAGCATATAAGACATATAGAAGAATAGTTCTTAAAATTTCACTTGCCAAGCAAGCTATTCCAGTTCAGTCTAAATGTATTTAAAAGTGATCAAGCATATTTTTTGGTAATGATACTGTACAAGTGGAACCAGGAGTGTTCCTTGTATTTATTTTTGTAATTGTTTCCAGATCTGACACATGGAAATGTCCTCTTTCTCCTCCTGTGACATTCACTCTGACATTTGCCATTTCCACAAGTAGACAGCCTGTGTTAGCAGTCAGTGGACTGATAAACAAAGTTATTTTGATATGGGAAAGCAGCTGGCACAACATTTTCCAAAGTTGTAACATAATATGTGCCATAAGGAAGTTCAATAACTTCATTCACTTCTTGTAATTTGTATTGTAATGTGTTAATCTGATGGCAAGTCATTCCTCTGCTCTGCTAAAAGACTTTAGTGTCTGTGATTTAAGGAAAAGTAAGTCAGAGCTGTTTGACATGGTGTGAAAATTTACTCAACCTCAGGTCATCCAAGATATAGATGAGTTTGTGTCCTCATCGGAACAAATTTGGTGAAATTTGGCCATACATCACTTGCTCACCAATAGATCCTCTGCAGTGAATGGGTGCCGTCAGAAATAGAAAAACAGTTCTAAACAAATATATATCGGTGAGTTTTAGTGTAAAAGGACAACAGGGGATTGATTTTCACTGGAGGATGCACAATTATGGATTACGGACTGGTATGTTGGCTGGAAGTGACAGTTTAAAGTTAAAACACCTTCATGATGGATTATTATCTTATAGAAATTCAGCTTTTCACGTCACAAGTTGTTAACTGATGGACTGGAGTTGTGTGGATTGCTTGTGGTTTATTGTGATAATTTTATCAGCTGTTTGAACTCTCATTTCGACAGCACCCATTCACTGCAGAGGATCCATTGGTGAGCAAGTGATGTAATACTAAATCTCTCCAAATCTGTTCTGATGAAGAGACAAACTCATCTACATCTTAGATGGCTGGAGGATGAATATATTTTCAGCAAATTTTCATTTTTGGGTGAACTATTCCTTTAAAGTTGAAATGAAATGAAAATGTACCCTTTTTAAATGCATGTTATTGATTTTATTATGAATGATTCATTCTTGCATATGATTTGTTTTTATTTATTTATTTTTTTGACCTTGTAACATTTAATCAAAATGTCATAGCTGGATCTTCCGACAGATTTCTAGCTCTTGTGACATATACAGGACTTCTCCAGTCATTTAGTCCGCTTAAACGCCGCCCTTGCACGCTCATGTTCATCTGCCTCCATTTTTGAGGGCAACGCCCACATCTCAAAATCCAATCAACAACTGATGCATAGAACCAAGTCCCGCCTACATTCCCCCCCCCCCAATAATCCATTAAACTCTGATGTACAATACAGAAGAAACGATCTGTCGCTACCCTATGCAAAAGCACACCTAAATTTGAATGCTTTTGTATTTGAATATTAAGATGATGTTTTGGTTTGCCACACCTGTCAACCTGAAAGTTATAGTCTATATAAGTTGAAATGCTATAGTCACACTCTGATGTACAATACAGAAGAAACGATCTGTCGCTACTTCTGTTTTGGCACATATTTTTAATGTCCATGCTTGGTTCTTGTTTAGTTTATTTGGGCCCTTACTAAACTATGTTTGGAGCACCTCCCCAAACAAAAGTTCGACTGTCTTTAAACACAGCCCAAAGATAGCACACATCTGGTTTAACCAGGGTTCCTAGTTTAGGATGACAGCACACATCAAAGCAACAGTGTCTCATTCATCACATTAGGGTGGTGTCCAACAGCAGACCCGGTGATAGACAAGGCAGTGCTCGTAAAAAGGGGGTGGAAGTTGAGGTTGGAGGGGCATGCATGGAGATTTGCATTTCATTGCTTAACCGATACACTTCCCCAATGTCTGTGTCTGACTTTCTGTTCACTTTCTCAGTTTCTGTTCGTGTCACCTGGAGAGAAACAGTATCATGGAAGATATCTGAAATGGAATGTATTTCAGGCAATTTGGGAATACAAGATTTAATAGTGTTTCGCTGTGATTTTACACTACAGGAAGCCCACTCTTTACAAAATGGGGGTGAAAGATCGCCCTCAGTGCTATTTTGATGTGGAGATCAACAGAGAACCAGGTAAGATGTGACAGTGATTTTTATTTGGTTGTTCTGAAATACTCTTGTGTGAAGGTCAAACAGTTTAAAGTACTAAAGTAAAGTTTTGATAGAGAAATGCTTAAAATGTTTGCTTTTAGATTACCATTCATATGTTTGGCATTCTATGGTTTTCAAAATCACTTTTCCAACTACAAAAATCATGTTTAGTTCTCAACAACAGTGTTGCAAAAAGTAGCCTATTAATGGGGTTCAGAGTTGTGTGATCTTTATCATAGCATTTGGTATAATTTGAAAGTATGAAGTTTTTATAAAAGATAAATCGTTAAACCAGTTAGTAATAAGCATTTAATACCAAAAGCGCAACATTATATGTGTATGTTTTGTAAAGTACTTGGATAATGGCAGTTAATATACCTGTGCCAGTGTGTGAGGAACTGTTGTGGCAGTCCACACCCTGACCTGCAGGGCTCTTTTAATGAACCACAGTTGTAGTGTGCACTAAATGACGTCTGGGTTTTAACTCGGTCTACCACTAATTATGTGTTTTAAGAGAGATGTCTGTGTCATAAAACCAAAACCTCTTATTTAGTGATTTTACATCCATTACTTTACAAAGCAAATGTTTTAACACCCTGTATATATTCATTTTATCGCTTATAAATGAAATGGATAACCCTGGCTTTATGTACTATGTAAAACACACTTAAATTTGAATGCTCTTGTATTTGAATATGAAAGAGATGTTTTGGTTTGCCATACTGAAGTCAACCTGAATGTTATAGCCTATAAGTTGAATTGCAGCAGTCACACTAATCTAATAATGGTTTTCTTTAAGCGAGCTTAAATCTTATACACAAAACATACAGGTGCTAGCTTTAGGTACTATGCAAAAGCACACCTAAATTTGAATGCTTTTGTATTTGAATATGAAGAAGATGTTTTGGTTTGCCACACCTGTCAACCTGAAAGTTATAGTCTATATAAGTTGAAATGCTATAGTCACACTAATCTAATAATGGCTTTTTATCCTTAAGCTTAAAACACAAAACATACAGGTGTAAGATTTCTGATCCACAAGTATAATTTATTTTGCTTTCTTCCAGTTGGACGAATTGTCTGTCAATTGTTCTCCGATGTTTGTCCCAAGACAAGCAAAAATTTTCTTTGCCTGTGCACTGGTACGTATACTTGACATGAGGTGTTTTATCATGCTAGAATTTGACTTCAAACCTGTAAAGAACTGCTTTAACCAATATTATCTTAGGTAATTATATTATTTCACAAACACACTCAAATTTTTTACAGAGTCAACCTTGAACCCATTTTAGAGGTTTTATCTAAAATAAACTATAAAACCTAATATAGGTTTTTAAATAGCTATTTCAACATGTAAACCACAATAATAATAGCCAAGGAAGCTGGCATGGCATTAAAACACCAACCAACTAACTAACCTTTATATAATATCCATTCATATCCTCTTATACAAGCATAAGCTTATAGGGCAATAGCACAAAAATAAACCTGGAGGTGACTAAATCCTGGCTGTGTAACGACAAGTGCAGGTGTTTTGCTGACAGCACTGAAGAATGAACCAAAGCTGTATTTACAGCCTGTTCCTAGAAGACAGAAGCCGCATTAGTCTGCATTGAGAGGTTTGGTCATAAATTACAGTTAGTAAGGCTTGTGGTCAATACAGGGATCTTTTTTCTCACCAGCTGAGATTGAAATAAGAGACACATGCCTTCAGCTGACTGTTATATCGCATATATATATATACCAATCCCCTGGGCACCCACACCCACACCCACCCATATTCATTTCAGTTTTATTGGCATCTCTTCCATGCTGATCAGATAGGATTAACCTTTTGCTGTCTGTGTAACTGTATACTTCAGGACTGAGTCCAGTAGTTTAATTCAGAGTACAATACATTGATTCATTAAGTTTATCCACATTTCTAAGAGCTTAACCTGTGAAATCTTTTTTGTTTGTTTGTTTGGTTTGGTTTGCTTACGTACTGGGTCCGTTATATTCAAGTAGTCAAAAACGGTGTGTTTCTTTGGTTTGCTTGCAGGCGAGAAAGGCAGTGGCAAAACTACAGGAAAAAATTTATGCTATAAAGGCTCAACTTTCCATCGAGTGGTAAAGAACTTCATGATCCAGGGGGGTGATTTCACTGAAGGTATGTGCAGTTATACTCATTGATCTGGATATATGGAGATAGAAATATCTGTGGTGCCTTAGCATAAGAGTTTATGCCTTTACTGTTTATATTAAATTGCCTGTTCTTGTGAGTGAATGTGCTCTTGTTTGCTTAGGCAATGGAAGAGGAGGGGAGTCTATATATGGTGGTTTCTTTGAAGGTAAGCCATTTTAGATACAGTCTGTTTATCAAGCACTCAGTAACATTAATTTGAGTGTTTTAACAACTTTTGCATGCCTTTTGAATGGGCATCTCAGTTCTGTGCATGAATTACCAGTCATTGTTTTTATCACGCCGTAGCTGCGAATCTTGATTCTGTTTTATTCCTGTGATCTTATGATGATCTTCTTTTTTGAGTCAGCATGGAGAATAAGGGCTATTTATTTATTTAAAGGTCCAGTCTTCTTGCCTAAAATTTTCAACATATTCTTTTATTTATAGAGATTGTGGTCTATTGCAAAATGAGAAGGTAAGAGATGTACACAGTGCAGTAACACAATGTAGACTAAACATTCCCCAATCCCTTATGTAAACCATGACAAAAAAACGTCCACGCTGCACAGTGTGCTCATGGATATGTGGACCGTGAAATTTATTTGGTTAACTGAATTCTCTGATGTTTGAATTTGATTCTTTCTTAATTTTTCCAGGATGGGTTGTCATAAAATACAATACTCTTGAACATAATCCAACCTTTAAAATAATTAGTTCAACCAAAAAGGTCATTTATTCATCTCTCATGTCATTCCAAACCTACATGCCTTACTTTCTTTAGTAGAACAAAAAAAGGAAATTTAAATAATGTGCGGGTCAATTGTTTCCAAGCAATTGTAATTCACTTTTAAAATACTTCTTTATAAAACATTTTTGCATCTTTTTTGAAGCTTCAAAACTCTAGCAGTTGCATGGAAAAGGGCTGTATTTGATGACCAATTTTTCCTTTTGTGTTCCACGGAAAAAAGTTTTGGTTGGAATGACATGAGAATGAAAAATTAATGGCAGAATTTTCAGTTTTGGGTGAACTGTTACTTTTTCAAAATAATTCAGCCCAACTTGGTTTTGATGTAAACAGTAGTTGTTTTAGTAGAAAATCTCTCGATTTTATTCTAAAGAGCACGAGAAACACTTAAGACTACAGAAGCAGCATAGAAGCATCACTGATATCAGGTGTTCATGAACATCTCTTTGCCTGCTCCTGTCCTTCTCCATAACACAACTTTTTGAAGCAGTCGACAAGCACTCAGTGTCCTTTTTTTCTTCGTATTTCTCTTCAACAGATGAGAACTTTACTCTCAAACATGATAGAGCCTTCCTCTTGTCGATGGCCAACCGTGGCAAAGACACGAATGGGTCCCAGTTTTTCATGTAAGTACTATTTACTCTGATATAAGACACAGAGAGGGTGTATGAGTGCATAGAAATAACCATTCATCACCAATTCTTCTGCTTACCATTTAATCTGACTGACTGGTCATTATTAAATGACACATGCAATACGTATAGATTATGTATTCCCCCAGTGTTCAGATCATTTCTACAGAACTATTTTGCTTCAGTCATAGACTTTATAATGATGTGCATTTGAAAGCCTGTATCTGTTTTAAGAGATTGGCCAAAAGCACATAGAGCATCTAGGCTTTTAACTTTGACCCAAGTGTTGTACTTGCTTATATACTGACTCATACTTATGTCAATCCCAATTCGTTGACACATCAATACAATTTTTAAAGACCACTAGTGATTTTCAGTAGAAAAGCAAGATGGTAAAGATGGAACATTTTATTTGTTCTGTCTACTTTTTTTTTTACTGATTTAGTAAAACAATCATCTTAGTTTCCCCCTTTGCCATTCACACTCTCTCTAACCTTCCCAGACTTCCTCAATCTCTTTACCACATATATATTTATTTAAGAAACTCTACATAGTCTACATGTTCGTGTGGGATGCAGGTGCATTTTCATTCTCCTTTTCCCTTGTCAATGTGCATTTAGAAATATTTTATAGTCAGAAAGAATTCCTTTTTGCCTACAAATGTATTACAATTTTTCTCTTGCCGTTTTTGTGTAAAATTTGCAGAAACTCTAGCATCCTGCTCTACCAAGGTAAAGTGTCTCTCCAAGGCTGTGCTTCTCACTCCTGACTGTGTATTTCTGGTTGCTTATAGCTAGCACTGGCTTCTTATTTATCTTTAAATAATTTTCACCTCATAAAAAAATCTGTTCTCCCAGCACAGAGAACCTTGAAGTCTTTTAATTATTGACGTATTTCAAGTTTAAAATTACAGGATGTATTTTCTTGCAATGGACACACTGATTTCTAATTTAAGTTGTCCCTATAATATTTTTAAACAGGTTTAATTGGTTTTGTCAGCATAATGCTGACAGATGTTGGACCTGTTCCTGTTCATCATTAGAATTTATTCATCCAGCCAGTGTTATTGTGCAAGCACTGCTGGTTTTAAATTCCTCAGTGTTTGAATTGATGCATACAAATTTCTTCTTGATGACAGACTGAATGCTTTTTTTAGACTAAATTTATTTCCCTTTATCTTTATCCCCCCACATGTCCCTGTTGGATGACCTGGACTCCATTATGTCATTTACCTGACAATAGAACTACTAAGACAGCGCCTCATCTAGATGGGTACGTTCACAATGATCCAATGGCTTTGTTTAACAATTTATATATGTTGCAAATCTGTTCAAACCATACCATAGGAGCAAATCATTCGAAAAAAAAAAAGTTAATTTATTATTTATTTATTATAGGATAATTTAGATGCAAGCTGTATCCTTAAATCCCACAATTTCTTGTAACTGTAAGGATTTTTGGTCTAATTTAGAGTGCATGTGGTCTTTGGGCTGGTCATCTCTGGCTTTGAGGTCATAAAGACAATCGAAGGGCTGAAGACCGACTCAGCCAGCAGACCCTATGCTGACGTCAGAGTGATTGACTGCGGACAGCTGATTACAAAGTCTGCTAACGATGGTAAGCTTGTTCCTGAGTACGAGAGATAAACTAGGAATTTTGGCTGCACACTTTCCGCCTGTCACTATGCTGTTTGAGCTTGTCTTTACCTAATGGAAAATATTTTTTAATCTCCACATCAGCTACATTATGGAGTTAAATATGGTTTAAAAATGGAACTGTGAAAGATCATAAAACAAAATGAGGGGTGCTTTGAAACACTGCAGACACCAATTTTAATACGTACACTTACACTGTGTCCTAACCAGTCATGATGCTACGAAGCATCAAGTAACAATCGAGAGTTTTTTCCCTAACCACCCACAGCAAGTGATGTGCAACAAGACATTTTGCCTGTCACTTGATTTGTATTTTTATCATGTCATTCTGGGCAGTGCTGCCCAAAGTGAAATCAAGCTGGTTCAAAATCCTGATTCTTATAGATGTATCTCAGATATAATATTTTACGATGTATTTTTCATTTTTTACTTGAAATATGATTGGTTTGGACATAGTATGTGCATCACAGTTTGCGTTCTTGTGCACTATTCTCTGCCAGTTTTTAGTATAAATAATATGATTAGTGTGTTTCACACTGAAAATTGCAAAAAGTGCACTTCAAATGCCTGGATGATGTACTTAATTAACCAAAAAAAAAAAAAAACCTTAATTAAGTGTGGAATGTTGGACACTTCATGCACTTAACTGTCGCATCTTTAATTAGTTACTAGAGGGGGAGGGCCTATTAGACTGATGTTGGATGACAGAGAGAGCATATATAATTCATACACTAGATAGTTAAATACATAGTGCAACTTATTCATTTATTCATTTGAGACACAACTAGTGTTGTTCATTATATGTTGTTTATTTTGTGCCATGTACAGAAAGCTCCAGTTCAAAATAAATTCTCATGGTCTGCACATTGATAATGTAGTCAGAAATAAAGAAATTTTATAAATTACATTATGTGGTGATGTTCAGAACATTTTCAGACTGATTGAAGTTTGATGTATATCTGTAGTTCTTCAAGGCAAAAGGAGGAAAGCTTTCCATTCTGAGGATGACTCTCAGAGTTCCTCTGAGTCTTCATCTCAGTATTCCTCCTCTAATCGAGAGTCTGAAAAAAATTATGCATCTCGAAAGAGGAAAAGAAACTCAAAGAGAAAAAGAAGAGAGACAGTTAAATCAGCAGGACATGAAAGGTAAATGATTGTAACCAGTTCCATTTCCTATTATGCACAGTGAAAGCATCTATTTGCATTTATTTGTTATTCAGCCAATGATCTAAAGCAATAACACGTTTGGTATTCGCCTGTACTGACACTTTTCAGCTATATCACAGTTACAGTAAAAATAGTATACTGATAACCTTTTCAAATCCAAAGGAGTCACCAAGGAATAATTTAGAAATCTGAGCTGATTATGAATTAGTTTTGTTCATGCTTTTTTGTGGTTGGCCTTTGTTTTTAGTTGTATAATAAAAATATACTGCCTACTCTTTTCCTGATTCATAGTCATGCTGAAGAAGAGATGGCAGAGGAAGATGATGGTGAGACTGAGCAGAATGTGAAAAGGGAGAAGCCTGTGGTTCGACCAGAAGAGATCCCACCCGTGCCAGAAAACCGTTTCCTGCTCCGCAGAGACATGCCCCAGGAGGAGACAGTAAAAACGTTTGTATCTTTTGTACAATTCAACAAACAGATGCTTCTTTTTTCACTTAAACATCACAAGAGTCTTTCCTGTGCATCCCCAGTTATTAGATAACTGACATTTTCTAGGGTCAAATTTTAAAGTGTTACTACAGAACCAAAGCTATTCATATTTTAGTAACATTTGTCCCTGCTTAACAATTAATCCCTGAAATCCATGGCTCAGCTTTGATGGTGTATTTTAAACCAAAAGAGTTAAAGTCTTGAAACTTTTTCCCCCAATAGGGCTGTGCAGGACACAGTCGTGGCACCAAATGACACAAAACCAACTGTCACAAAATCTGGACGCAAGATCAAAGGCCGTGGTACTATGGTATGACAGCCGTGAATTACATTTATACCACATACAGAAAAAAAACAAGACACAGAGTGACATTGTATGAAGTACAGCAGACAAAATGCATTTTTACAAACCCAAAAATATATCAGCTGCTTTAATAATTATTATAATTATTTCATTCTAATTATTTGGTAGAACTTAGAAAGTGCTTGATGGAAATGTTAGTTTTGGATTGGTTGGCCATGCATGAAATGTTGTTGTTTTTTATTCCCTCTGCAGAGGTACCATACCCCCCCTTGGTCAAAATCCCGATCAGAGTCAGAAGGGGAACGGGGGAGCAGTGAGACTCCTCCATGTTAGAACTTAGAAAGTGCTTGATGGAAATGTTAGTTTGATTGGTTGGCCATGCATGAAATGTTGTTGTTTTTTATTCCCTCTGCAGAGGTACCATACCCCCCCTCGGTCAAAATCCCGATCAGAGTCAGAAGGGGAACGGGGGAGCAGTGAGACTCCTCCACACTGGAAAGAGGAAATGCAGAGGACCAAGGCTTACCAGCCCCCTAGTGTGGAGAGATGGAGTAAAGGAGAAAGGTATATTCTTACACCATTTGAAAACGAGGCAATGATCAGTGTGAAATTCAAAATGATTGAATTTGCCAAGCCAATATTGGTAGTTTATTTCTGGTTTATATTAAAAGGTTTATATTTAAGTTTATATTCTTTTGATTTGCTTTCAGAAATGTGTTTAAAGTTGTGAAAAAACATAGTTGGGACATAGAGTTTGATTTTGTAGTTTTAAATATTGTTCAAACAGATGGGATGACAGAAGTGACACCCCAAGGTCTAGGTCAAGATTAGAAGAGCATTCCTTAAGTGAGGCTTCTGTATATTCCAGCCACCATCGATCTAGAAAAGAAAAAAAGAAAACCAAACGCAAGAAGAAAATGAAGAAACGAAAGCACTCAAAGAAGCATAAAAAGAACAAGACCAAGGAGATCTCCCAGTCTGAGGATGAGATGTCTGGGTCCTCAGGCAAGAGGTCAAAGCACTCAAGCCGTGCTGAAAGGAGACATTCTCGATCACGCTCTCATTCTTACTCTCGCTCGTCGTCGCATCACTCCCACAGATCGTATCGATCGGAATCAGAAAGGAGACGTTACTTATCAAGCTCTTCTAGAGATTCACGATCTTATTCGAGGTCCAGGAGCAGATCCTATTCCAGAAGTCGCTCAAGGTCTGATAAGCGGGTTCGGTCATCCATGAGGTCAAGGCATAGTCGATCAGGGCAGTCTGTTACACATTCTAGGTCACTGTCTCGTTCTCGATCCAGATACAGGACAAGGTCAAGAACCAGATCAAACTCTAGGAGAAAAAGAAATGAGTTGAGATCCCCTCGGAAGTCAAAGCCTACAGAGGGTGGTATTTCCAAATTGGACAAGCCTGTCCCTAAATCAGTTCAAGGTGAAGAACCTAAAGCCCAACCAGCAGCATCTTCAGAGAGTGCTTCTGTGTTGCCTTTGAGTGACAGTCCACCTCCTTCTCGATGGAAACCAGGCCAAAAACCCTGGAAACCCTCTTATGTTCGCATTCAAGAAATCAAAGTAAAATCAGCCCCAGCTTCAAATGCACTAATCAGCCCATCATCAAATGTACCTCTGGAAACAGTGTCCTCTCTAAAGCCAGACACGGCTGTTAGTCAAAGCGACCCCAGCAGCAGTAACAATAATGTTTCTGATAGACTCCTGCAAAGCAGTTTGTCCAGGAGCAGGTCACCTAGTCGATCACAAAGTAGCAGTAAATCACAGAGTCAGTACGGCAGCAGATCTTCCTCCTGCAGTAGGTCAGAATCGTATGATTCATACAAAGGAAGATCCACTGAAAAAAAAAGAAAACATCGTAAATCTAACAGAAATAGCCAAAAGAGGGACAAGCATGCAAATCATGGTAGTGGCCATAAAGATTCATCTCCCTTCTCAGGGGACATATCAGATAATCCATACAGTGCTATCCACGGACACAATGACTCCTTGGTTCAGAGAAACACACTGAAAAGCACAAATCCCAGTCAAAGGAAAGAACCAGTAGTGGACAACAATAATGCATCTGGATGGGAAATTGAAGGAGAGAACTCAAGTAAGACTACTACTGCTGTGGAACACCACCAACTCCCTTTTAGGCAAGAAGGACTTACTGAAACGAAAAAGAGACAAATTTTGTATCATTGCTGGGAGTCTGAGAGTGACTCTGAAATGCCAGACAAAAAGGTAGTTAGTGATGCCAAACATGTGTCTGAAAAAGAGGAGGGAGAGGCTAGTTCAGAATCAGAGTATGAATACCCTTTATGGTCCTCTAACAAGTCAAACCAAGGTGCAGAAATGTCTAATGAATTAAAAGGTAATGAGGAACTGTCTGCAGACATAAAAACTTCAAAGCACAAGAGCAAGAAAGCCAAGCGGAAGCACAAGCACAAGAGGAGGAACTCTTCCAGGTCAGGATCTCGCAGATCCAAGGCCAAGAAATCAAAGAAGCACCAAAAGCCGAAAGAGACATTTCACTGGCAGCCTCCACTGGAGTTTGGTGATGAAGGTGAGGAGGAGGATTATGTCACACAAGCAAAACAATTTCACATAGAAAATCCTGATGCTGTCAATGATGGAGCAAAAAGGCGTATAAAAGCTGAAAAGATCAAGCACCAAGTCTCAGAAAATAAGGATGGGGATCAAGGAATTCTTGAATCATCACAAGATACTTTTTCAATAGAGTCTTCTAAAGGTATTGATAAGAATGGGAAGGTGACTGAAAGCCAAAAATCAAAGCTAAATAGCAATACCGAAAGAAGTCCAGCTCAAAGCCATCTAGAGATCCATACCAATCTTTCAGACACTAACTTGGCAAGTAACAAACCAATATACCTAAATAAAGTTGACATATGTCCTCCAGAGCGCATCCCAGAAGCTAAGCAAGCAGGTCCAAAAACGATAGGCTTTTCCCCTCTAAAAAGTATTCGAAATGATGGTAGTGCGCTTGTTCCACCGCAAATAGAAAAAGGAAACTCTGTAACTACTGGATCTGTTTTACCTCAAGGCAGTCAGCCAGAGGAATCTGTACCTGGTGACAGTTATTTCTCAGCAGTTGAAAATAAATGGAAACCTTTGACAGGCATGACTGTTGCGCAGGCCATTACTACAAAACCTTTGATTATGAAAATAAATAAGCAGCAAGATCAACTGGAGGGAAAGGCCCAGGGTCTCAAGATTGAGATCAAGAGCAAGAGCAGAGTCCGTCCAGGATCCTTATTTGATGAGGTACGAAAGACAGCTCGGTTAAATCAGAGACCCAGAAATCAAGACAGCTCAAGTGAAGAAGACTCTCTTCCAGCAACAGGAGAAAGGGCTGGATCCCATAATCACTCTCGGAACAAGTCAAGGTCTGTGTCCAGCCACAGGACCCACCACAGAAGTAGGTCCCATTCATATAGCCGGTCCAGAAGCTACACCTACTCTTCCAGGTTGGTTACAACAGACAATGTTTTATGTCTTCGTATGTCCAATCTTTCATGTCAAGTTAATTTTGTATGTTTTAATTGTTCACACAGGAGCTACAGTAGAAGTAGAAGCAGGAGTAGATACAGCAGAGGACACTCCCGTTCCCGAAGTAGCACCTACCGAAGTTACCGTAGGTAAGTGTTGAAAGATATTTATCTTTGATATGTGTGTTATGGGGATTAAAATGTTTTTAAATTAAGATGCCACGGTGATCTTGTTTTAGCCACACAGACCGTAGAAGTCGTTCTAGAAGTCGGTACAGAGGTCACCACAGATCAAGGTGAGCATGGAGCCAAAATTATTCATGCATTTTGACTGCAACCTAGTGTCGCTTTATTATTCTTAGTTATGTCTTTTGTTCCTGGAAATACAGGTCTGACTCTTACGATAGTTCTTCTAGCCGTAGCAGGAGAAGAGGGCATCGAAGAAGTGAGAGCTCTGACCGCATGTCCAGGTACATCATAAATAAATCCATGTATTATTGAAACCGTCTTGTTTGAATTTGATAATGTGCCTCACTGAAGCTAATTCTTTGATGTGTGTCTTCACGTTCAGGTCATATCGCTCCTACAGTCGCAGTTCCTCCAGGAGGCGAAGTCATAGCCGAAGCAGTCGATACAGCTGAGCTGATTTTAAGAAGATGTAGCATTAAGTCTCCTCCTCCTCCATATGGTTTTCTAAACGAATGGCTCCGTTTAAGTTTGGTGAAGTATGTACTTTGATGTACACTGTATAATCATTTAATGTGTAATTCACACACATTCTGCTGTATTTTTTCCAAATGTGTCTATGTATGAATGTACATTTGAAACAAAATGAGTCACTTCTTTATTCTAGTACACTTTTTTTTTTTTAGTATCCCTAAGAAAAGGACCATAGAAACCCTCCAACTGTAAAGCCAAGGTTATATATCAACAGCCACTTACCTCAGTCCTTTGAAGATAAAAATCTGTGAAATGTAAGTCATGTTTTGACGTGACACACAGTTGTATTAAACAAATCAATGGTAGACATGGATGGGAAATGTTTAGTTTTGGCCAAATTAATGTGTTGTGTTTAAAAGGTTGCCCTCAGTGCATTTTTTTTTTTTATTTGTCCATAAAAACAAAAAATCTTACTGAATGTATCTAGTGCTGCTTATTGATACACCATTTAAATATAACAAACAAATCTTGCCAACTGGAAATAAATCTACATTTTTTTTTGTGAAATCCTATAAGTGTGCTGTATAATGTGTATTCTGTGAAATGTGTTCTTGTAGCAACACCTACTTCACGTTTCAGTGACTCCTCCAAATATACACATAGTTGAGTGAGATGCATTAGAATGTGGATAAAAGTTTTTGTAAGTCCATCTCAAGCATGTTTCTAAGTATTGTCCACTACAAGCATGTCTGCTTTTTGATTTAGTCCTTTGCTATACAGGTACTGGTGGGGATACTGTACATCCAAAATTGCTGGGGTACACCAGGATCAGAATTGACAGCCACTGCACTGATACTACTGCATCCAAATGTACTGTCAGAGTATGAACTGAATTTTTTGATGAAGAATTCACTTTTGGCTGTTGTCCTAAATTGTCCTTTAGTATAAACTGTATACATTTCTAGATGTACTACACATACTAACAATCATAAAAGTACAGTTTAACCACAAAGAGCAATTTTATTGGTACCTAAAGTACTGAAACATAAGAGCTCAGATCACATTTCTCAATTTTTTTAAACTACTTTTCTTTTTAACATTTCACATCTGACAGTTCCTTCACTCCTGTGGCCTTATGGGATAGTGTTTACTGTTTGCTCACTTAAAGGGTTAGTTCACCCAAAAATGAAAATTCTGTCATTAATTACTTACCCTCATGTCGTTTCAAACCCGTAAGACCTTCGTTCATCTTTGGAACACAAATTACGTCCGCTGGATGTAAACAGCGTATGCTGTTCTGTGTCAGCTGCGTCACACGGATACGCTGTTTTCATTCAGATCAAATCACAACAACGTAGGAAACCGATCCGGCGTGACGCAGCTGACACAGAACAGCATACGTTGTTTACGTCCAGCTGATACTCTCCAAAATGGCGCTACAGGGTGATGCGGAGGAGACGAATTGTTGAATAAAGTCGGTTTTTTTTTTCTTTTGCACACAAAAAGTTTTCTCGTAGCTTCGTAAAATTACGGTTGAACCCCTGGTCAGACAGCTCTCAGATTCCATCAGAAATATCTTAAGTTGTGTTCCGAAGATGAACGAAGGTATTACGGGTTTGAAACGACATGAGGGTGCGTAATTTAATGACAGAATTTTCGTTTTCGGGTGAACTATGCCTTTAAGAATCTCAGCAGGTGCAGTATGTCATCTGGGTTTAGTTTACCTACTGTTTCACAAATACTATATATCCAGACATCCTACTTGCTGTTTAGTAAAAAAAAAAAAAGTATGCATATGTGACCCTGGACCACAAAACCAGTCTTAAGTCGCTGGGGGATATTTGTAGCAATAGCAAAACATACATTGTATGGGTCAAAATTATTGATTTTTGTTTTATGCCAAAAATCATTAGGACATTAAGTAAAGATCATGTTCCATGAAGATATTTTGTGTGGTCCTATCCTAACAAACCATACATCAACGGAAAGCGTATTTATTCAGCTTTCAGATGATGTATACATCTCAATTTCGAAAAATTGACCCTTATGACTGGTTTTGTGGTCCAGGGTCACAGATTTGAACACACAGGATATAATTGCTCTGGTTGCCTGCTGTTTCAGGATTCAGCATGCTCTCATGCACACAGTGAGATACTGTCAAACATGCAAGGTCTTAAGCACCTGGGAGACAAATGCTCCATGTCCCCATAAGGGCAGATCGTATTGATTACACATTTTTAGCAGTAGATGTAGACTACAGCTCGGACAGGAAAAAATTTATCCAGTGCAATGGCCCTTTAAAACTTCTGACAAAAGCCCATATGATCCCGAGCTCCAATCACCAATTCCTACTGCAAAAGCAGCCTCTGCATTTTTGTCTGTCTGAATGCTGCTAGCACGGCAGAAAAAAACAGTGAGGGGAAGGAAAACTGAAGAAATGTGAAAATCCAACGTACTATAACATGGCGAGCGGAAGTCCTGCGCAAATGGAGTTATTCGCGGACTCCTTCGATGCTAGAGACCCCGGATCAAAATGGTACAGTAGACAACGACATTTTGATCATTTTATATCCATATTTTATTTATTGTAATTTTAAACGACTTAGCTAGGCCGATTAAACTTGCAATAGTTTGTCCCGGGATGTGTCTGAGTTTTGAATGTGTTAGATATCGTGATGTCGCCAATAAATTTGACCGCGAAATGAAGTTTGCAACTTGCACAGAACGCCGACAGCCACAGAAATTGGAAGGTTAACAAGAATGCAACGGCCACAATAGCTACATTGTTGCATTTAAAGAGTTAAATTCTCTCATATCAGTGTGGAGGATCACGTCGTGACTGGTGCTTTTTGTGGACATTGATGCATGCAAAATTAAAAGCTAATTTATTTTTTTTATTCCAAATATACTTTTGAAATCAGAGACTTTGTTGCACGGGACGAGACCGAATTCATGTCACAACACTGTTAACTTCACATCATGACCTCAAAAAATGTGTGCATCCTCCATCCATAGAGTTAATATTTCAGTTGTGCAATAACTGTGAGTCTCCAAATACATGCTGAAGGCGCTACACTTTTTTTAGAGATACAGGAGCTTAGAAACATTATAGTTTAAATACCATTTTTATGATTAGATTTTAAAAAAAATCCAAATGTTGCTACTCCTAGATACAATTAGACGTAGCCCAGAACAAACATAAGTTATTTCCAGAACTGGACATTTTTTACGTCATTGAAATGGAGAACAAAAAAAAATTAAGTTATGAATCATAATGAATCCGTTTTCTTTATTTCAGTATTTCCTTGACTACCTCTGTAAAACAATTTTTACAAATCCTTATCCATTAAAACATAACGATCATATATAAAGGAGTAAAATAAGAAAAGAATGATAAATGAGATGTCTTACAAACAGATTTTTTCTTAATCAGAATTCGTTTTTTTTTTTTTTTGTATTGAGTATTTTAATATTTTATATTCTTAATAAACTGAGGGAGAGCATCAGAGAGGTTGCGGGGATGAAAGCACAGCAGTGTTGATTTTAGGAATGCTCATTAAAAATAGAGCATGTTTATTGTAGTACAGTGGTGCTGTAATCCAGAGGCCTCTTCACATCTGGAAGCCGGGTTAATATTTGGGTCAGGTCATTACTTTAGTGTCACGACCCTGTCTTTTTGACCTCCAGTTGCTCGCTTGACTTTTTTCACATGACCCTTAAAAACTGTTGTTATTTTTTATTTTTTATACAGTGCATTTCCTCTTTGGCTGTAGTAGACAAAAAATTAAGTTTAATATGCATTGTCTATTGTTGGTTGGCATGTGAAATGAGTCAGAACCCTACGAACTCCTTTACGCCCCCATTAATGCATTGTTTATGAGAATATAATCAATTTTAGACAGTCACCACCAGAATATCACTTGATGATAACATTAACCAGTTTAATTTCCAAAACTCTCTGTAATAACAGAAAATGAGCTGTACTTCTTCAGCTGCATCTATTGCACTTGGTGACTAGTTCCCATTGCTAGTTAAGCATTGGTGGTAAAAGCACCAAGGTCATCATGGGTTTTAGATGTATACTGAAAAAGCCTAAGATAAATTAATAAATGCATTGAATGCACTCTAGAATGAATTGTTGCATGATGATTTCCTAACGTGAACATACATGAATTGGCCCTTTGTTAACTGTTCCTCATGAAAGCGCTATGAAAATTTGTATTTTAGGAAGAACTGAAATAGAACGACTCCTGCTAAACTCTGCAGTCTTGTCCTTTAGTGCTGCGGCCTGGAAAAAAGCATCATGCTGAGGGTTTTTATGTAACCTTCTATTCAGGACATTCCTGCCCACCCTTGTCTTTGAGGCTTCGTTGTCTCTCAGTGCTCTGCTGTTGAGGTAACTTAAATCCACGTGGCAAGTGCTCCTCAAACGGCTCCCAGCATTCAACTCAAGCCATGTTCTTATTATTATGGACGTTGAAAAAAGTTGCGCTGCTTAAAGAGACAGTTCACCCCAACATTACAATACTGTAATCATTTACTCACCCTCAAGTTGTTCCAAACCTGTATGAGTTTCTTTCTTCTGTTGAACACAAAAGAAGATATTTTGAAGAATGTTGATAACCGAACAGTTGACGGTAGCCATTGACTTCCATAGTATGGGAAAAAATATTATGGAAGTCAATGGCTACCAGCAACTGTTCGGTAACCAACATTGTTCAAAATATCTTCTTTTGTGTAATTTTATTTATTTTCGCTGAATCTTTACAATTTTACTCTTTATCAACACACATTTCCTTCCTTCTCCTTTTTGGTTATGGGAAAGAGAAGACATTTATTTCCCTATTTCACAGTTGTCTTTCTCCCAGTGTCCGTGTTGTCAGGTTCAGTTCCTCACATTGCTGCATACTTAGGCCAGAGTCTGTACATGGAGAGGAGTTGTGGCAGTTTGTGTTTGTGCTTTATGTGGCAGAGACATTCCAACTCCACAGGCTCTTCTCTTGGCCAGAACTCCTGACTCAGCTCCTTCTCACATAGCTCAGGCTGAATTCTCCTGGCAGTCCTGCTCTGGACATGGTAACATAGCAGATCACAGTCTACAACCTTGATTATTCAGTTCCTGCATTGGATAAGCTTAAAGGGTTAGTTCACCCAAAAATGAAAATTAGTCCATAAATTACTCACCCTCAAGTCATCTTAGGTGTATATGACTTTCTTCTTTCAGACGAATCCAGTCAGAGTTATATTAAAAATTGTCTTTGATCTTTCAAGCTGTTTCATGTCACTCAGAGGGTGTTGCATGCATCAGTCCAAAAGAAGTTAAATAAAAAGCGCCCATCCACACGACGCGTTTTTGTAAGAAAAATATCCATATTCAAAACGTAATCACTTTAATGTAGCTTGCGCCAACAGTCCTACACGGAAGCAGCTCCAGGCGGATGACGTATGAGGTCAGCGCTACGCATGCGCCGGTGAGTCTAGTGAAAACCAATGTTTGTTAACAGGAGCAAAGGAAGCAAAGTTTCCTTACTTTAGCAAAGGAAAACCAGTCTCCTCTCGGCTTATATCAAAATCCTCCGACATTCTTCTTTACAAATCCTCGTTTTGTACTTCTAATTAGTGACCGTTGTTTTGTTTTGATCTCTCCCCTGCGCTTCTGCGTGCGTCACTTCTGAGCGGCGCATGCGCAAAGCCGACCTCATACGTCATGCCCCGGAACTGCTTCCGTTTACAACAGTGAGCGCAAGCTACATTAAAGTGATTATTACGTTTTGAATCTGGATATTTTTCTTACAAAAACGCATTGATTCGCTACAGAAGGCCTTTGTTCACCCCCTGGAGCCGTGTGAGACACTTTTTTTTAATGGATGGGCGCTTTTTATTTCACTTATTTTGGACTGATACATGCAACACCCGCTGAGTGCCATGAAACAGCTTGAAAGATCAAAGACAATTTTTTATATAACTCTGACTGGATTCGTCTGAAAGAAGAAAGTCATATACACCTAGGATGACTTGAGGGTGAGTAATTTATGGGTTAATTTTCATTTTTGGGTGAACTAACCCTTTAAGATCTGTTACAGCCACATTTTGTGCTTGCTCGGCTGTATGAGAGAAATGGGCGAATCGCAGGAAACCTGTCATGAACTTGTCAGGGTCATATTTCAGCGCTACATTGAAAGGAAGAGGATAAAATATTTTGATGATAAAATATTTGGATAAAACCACATTTCTTCCCATAAAATTATTATCTTAATGAGAAGACATTTAACTTATTTTTTTCTTAACTTCTTCTTCATTCATATTGTTCTCATTTATGACTCTATGATTATTGAAATACAGTATTTTTGTACTACAAATAGTAAATTGTTGTACAATACTTTTCAAAAAATGTGGGTCGGTAAGATTTTTTAAACATGTTTTTGTAGTCTCAAATCAAAAATACAGCAAATACAGTAATATTGTGAAATATTATTACAATTTAAAATACAGACTCAGTGTCACATGACCCTTCAGAAATCATTCTAATATGCTCATATGGTAAGAAGCATTTCTTATTATTATCAGGGTTCTTTAATGAAAAGAAAATAGCAATAAATAAATAAAATAAAACAGCATTTATTTGAAATAGAATCTTTTTAATATCATAAATGCCTCTCCTGTCATTTTTTTATCAATTTATTGTCTTCTCACTGAAAAAAAAAAAAATAAATATATATATATATATATATATATATATATATATACAGTGGGTACGGAAAGTATTC
>NW_015627632.1:497329-501371 GCF_001515625.1 Sinocyclocheilus rhinocerous
TAATTTCTTTAAAAATCAATTAAACTGATCCCAAACTTTTGAATGGTAGTGGGATTCTATAAAATCAAAATTAAAGTCAAATTAAAGGCAGTACAACAAATATTGCCTCGGTGTATAAATCTTTTACTATTTAGATAATCATTTATGACATTATAATTATAAAATATATATATTTTTTTAATATATATTTAGGGTAAAATATGACTTTTGTACAGTTCTCATGAGATTCACCTAAGAAGTAAATTTCTCTCTCTCTCTCTCTTTCTTTTTCGAGAAAGATTAGGCCCCTGAGATTATAGTATTTTGCAAAGTTGTTTGCTGTTCCTTTTCATTGCGAATATAAATTTTCAATTTTCTCCCAGCGCTGTCAGAGTGATCTCACACGGCTTTGTTTGTGCCGCCAAATGGTTCTGGCTGTGGATATACTGTCTCTTTTACGAGAAACTGATTTCTCTCACCTTGTCAAGCACACCTTTTATTATTAGACGCAGCAGACACATGAGAGGTAAAATCCTTTGTTTGTTTGTCTAGCTCAATTTCATGCCCTGCTTGGCACATAATATTTCAAACAGCGATTCTGTTGCTCTTGGTTGCATTAACATATACAGGTGCATCTCAATAAATTAGAATGTCGTGGAAAAGTTAATTTATTTCAGTAATTCAACTCAAATTGTGAAACTCATGTATTAAATAAATTCAATGCACACAGACTGAAGTAGTTTAAGTCTTTGGTTCTTTTAATTGTGATGATTTTGGCTCACATTTAACAAAAACCCACCAACTCACTATCTCAACAAATTAGAATACTCCATAAGACCAATAAAAAAAAACATTTTTAATGAATTGTTGGCCTTCTGGAAAGTATGTTCAGTTACTGTACATGTACTCAATACTTGGTAGAGTCTCCTTTTGCTTTAATTACTGCCTCAACTCGGCATGGCATGGAGGTGATCAGTTTGTGGCACTACTGAGGTGGTATGGAAGCCCAGGTTTCTTTGACAGTGGCCTTCAGCTCATCTGCATTTTTTGGTCTCTTGTTTCTCATTTTCCTCTTGACAATACCCCATAGATTCTCTATGGGGTTCAGGTCTGGTGAGTTTGCTGGCCAGTCAAGCACACCAACACCATGGTCATTTAACCAACTTTTGGTGCTTTTGGCAGTGTGAGCAGGTGCCAAATCCTGCTGGAAAATGAAATCAGCATCTTCAAAAAGCTGGTCAGCAGAAGGAAGCATGAAGTGCTCCAAAATTTATTGGTAAACGGGTGCAGTGACGTTGGTTTTCAAAAAACACAATGAACTTTTCCACGACATTCTAATTTATTGAGATGCACCTGTAGATGGAAATGGGAAGTCTTCTAAATATATCTGCCTCAGTCGGCACAGGAAAAGTGCAATGAGTCGTAGACGTTCTCATGTGGTTTGTAATAAAATAAATGTTGTACGATGCTTGCAGTATCCAAAGGTTATGAGAGATACTTAATGCGTTAATGTTGCCATAAAAATTATTTTCATGTAAACTAGCACAGTCCCAGTGTAGTCTTCCAATTTTCAGATTTATTGATTGATTTCTTGTGAATTTTTTTTTTTATCTCTCAGCCGATGCCGATGAGGACTTCCCTGAGCAGCATTTGCTGGACGTACAGAAACTCTGCAGTAAACACCTGCTATCCTACTTTGTTTTACTAAAACCATAGGAAAGGTGAGTGATTCTGGCTTTCTTTCCTCCTCAGAAAAGAGCTTTCACTGGCTTCCAATCCATTCTGCTGTTAATTAGCTGCTGAACCTGAAAACCATCTGACAGGGGAGCTCCATCCCTAATCACTTATTCTGATTGAACTTGGTAATTAGATGAAGGGATGGATGACACCCTCTATTGACAATATTTTCTAACCTAAGGGAAATGTTTATCTTTGTCTAATTTGTGTTAGAGTCGGTTTTCCACTAAATTTTCACTATTTTTATTTTGTGTTTTGGTTTTCGGTTTCAGTTAAGGTTTAGTTCTTTTATATTTATTAGTATTTTTTGAAAAATGTCTTTGTTTATAATTCATTCATTTTTTATTTTTATTTTTAGTGGTGTCTTTCAGAGCCCTTTTCCATGATTTATCTTTATGTACAAAAAGTGAATTGTGGTTGGTTGTCGAACATGTCAATCATACACCCCTTTCCTGTCTACCAGTTATTTTGAATAACTGTTAGACAGGAATAAGAGTTATTTTTAAATAAATACTTCTATTCAGCAAGGACATTCATTCAGTTTGATCAAAAGTGACCGACATTACAACAAACATTTTGTTCACAATTTCCACAAAAATATTAAGCAGCTAAACTGTTTTCAACATTGATTAAAATAAAAAGTTTCTTGAACAGCAAATCAGCATATTAGAATTAACACTTAAGATTGGAGTTATGATGCTGAAAATTCATCACAGGAATAAATTACATTTTAAAATATATTAAAATAAAAAACATTTTTTTTAAATTGTAATAATATTTCACATTCTTACTGTTTTACTGCATTTTTAGAATTATTAGAAAAACATAAAAAGTTTTGCCCTCAAACGTTTAAACAGAATAGTCTGTGCAATAAAACATGTAATTCAGTAACGCCTAGACAAATAGTAATTATGCATATTTCTATAATAAAGTTTAGTTTTGAATACATCTCACACTTCGATTTGAAATGCCTGACATTTGTGAATTCAGGAGGAAACCCTAAAAACAAATGTGACAAATGCAAACAGAAGTGAATTATGTTTCTCTTATGGAAATGTACTGCATCCTCTGTTCTGCCATTGCTTTGCCTGTATTTAAAGCTCACATTATTCAGCACAAGACAGACAGCTGATCCGAGGAGCACCAAACAGCCCTGTTCATTGAACTGGCATGTGTAATAGCAGGTGTTATAGTTCAGGAGGTTTTCTCAGTGAAAGTGATGCTGTGGTTTGTGACAGCTCTCTGACAGTGTGTAATTATCAACTGTGCTGGCTAGTCTGAATGGGTGAGAAGACTGTATCTGTATCTAAGAGACCTTAAAGCCTCATGTTGTTCCAGACTTGTGTTATTATCTTGCTTTCACTTTTTCTTTCATGGAAAAGAGCAGCTCGGACATCATGCCTTTTGTGTTTCCCAGACATTATCTAGTGATACCGGTAAATAAGTAAATTCGTTTTTCAGATTTGGGTGAATTTTTACTTTAGTACCTGCAATGAAGATGATACTTTTTTAGCCTTTTATCATGATGATAAACTTTCTTTCTCTCACACACAGACCTGCTCATAACTGATACATGTCTTGCTAATTTACAGCACAGACACACAGACACACAGAGGCCGTAAGTCATTTTGGTTTCTCCGTGAGGGCTGTAAGTGTTTGTCTGTCTAGCTCAAGGTCAGGACTGAACGTGCGTCCTGATTGGATCGGGGAGAGCGTAGGCATCGAGCAATACCACACACAGACACCCAGGGCATCTGTTTCTCTGTCTTATTTTTTCGGTCCTCTGAGGACATCTCCATCACCTTGGAAAGTGGCTCTTCTGAGAGGGTGATTGGTACACAGGGGTTCAAAAGTAGAAAATCTGCTCTTGAGAGGAAAGAAAAACTCAATCTTCTATGTCTGGTCCCTTGAGGCTTTTCCTCCTCACAAATACACACAGTTTCTTTGTCCTCAGCGAAATGAACAAACAATCCTGGCCTGCGGTCTGTTATTTCTTTGCTACGTCATGAGAATAATAGACCAGCGCAGAAGGGGCTGTCCATCCGTCCAAAAAATAGTCTTAATAAAAAGTATCTATCTGTCTATCTATCTATCTATCTATCTGTCTATCTATCTATCTATCTGTCTGTCTACATAATATATATGTAAAAAATATTTGTACAATTAAAAAGTAAGAGTAAAACAGTTAGAATAATAAATTCTCTATAAAATTTTGCTCTATACAGTATATTCTATATAAAAAATCTGTCTAATATAATCTATCTTCATGTAAAATCTGTCTGTATGCATAATCTAAGTAATATATATATATATATATATATATATA
>NW_015627632.1:501454-507993 GCF_001515625.1 Sinocyclocheilus rhinocerous
TATATAAAGCAGAAAAATAAATCAAACCATAATGGATTTTAAAAAGGTGATATTTTTGTCAGTGTTTATTTTATCTTTTTCTGGTCAATCTTGATGGCAGCAATAATATCCAAATTGAAAATCTTTGAATTATTTTGAAATTGTGTTGTTTTAAGCATATATTCTTAAGGACCTTCTGTTATTCATTTTTGTTCCCCTCTTTCCAATACCAGATCCAGGCTTTCTTTAGTGCTCTATTGAATTGCAGGTCATTTCTAATTGTGCATATTGTCTTGGACAGAGGGACACCAGATGCCGAGTCATTGCTTGGCATCTGTGTATGATTGATGAGGAAACAGCGCCAGACAGCAGCGCCCCTGCATTTTACAGTGCTGTGAAACTTCCCTTCGAGCTGGCAGCACAGGAAGCGGAGGAATCCAGAGGGCAGGAGGACAGCGATTAGTCTCTCGTCTCTTTAATAGCGGCCTGATTAGATTCCCATGCTAATGCTTGTTTTTCATTAATACAGAGTGTGCAACAGCCTCAAAGTTTAGTTGAAGGTCAAAAGTGTCACTATTCTGTGCCATGGATGCACAGTTGCTAAAGATGTGATCTGCTGGGAGGGTTAAAGAAATAGAAGAAAAATTTAATTGTGTCATGTAGTCAGTTATTATTGTGTATATCACAAAAGGAGATGTTTTGAAAGATGTTCACACTGCGCTTTTTTAATAAAACATAAAGTGGCCAAAAGCTCCAAAAAGTTGCACTAATATCATTCACATTTGCACATTCAAATCTGGCACATCAAGATGAGTGTCTTATAATTTAACACAATGTGCTAAAGTTTGAATATGTGGAAATATGAATGAAATTTGACATCTAGAGGAAAGATTTTTAGTGAAGAATGACTTAAATTTAGGTCTGTTCCTCACATTAAGTTCAGGAGACTTAAGTTCAGGTGCATATCTAAGTCGTATCAAGCACTTTCATGTTGCTTTTTTGTTGTGTTCTGTACAATATAAGGGTGAGTAAATCAGTCAGTTATTTTCTATAGGCAGTCTGGTTAGTGACTAATGACTTTTTCCAGTATTTTTGAACTCTCATTGCAGAGAGGACATAAACCAACATTCCCCCTAGTTCAGATAGGATCCCATATTCACATCCCTTTCAAATTGTCTCTCTCTATCACTCTTACTTTATTTTCCATAAAGTCTGCGCTAATTTTCTGCTGACTCAGGCTTTAGTGAGTGTCTGTTCAGAGCAGGGTTGAACACTCGTTCTGAAGCTCCATCCTAGCCTTGTCTGTGGCCAGTCTGAGAGAGATTCTGGCTGGCGTGATCCTGGTTCTTGAGGGTGTCACTCAAGCCTCCCAAACCTGATCTCTTGTTAGGACGGTGCTGAAGGGGGAAAAGGATCGCTGAGATGGCATTTCCATCGTTCAGTCTTCTGTCTGACAGCACGGTCCTCACAGTCTGAGGTCTGTGGTAACAGGAGAAAGAAAAGCTATAGCTGGATTAGCCTGGTTCAAGTTACCAGTCTTTTCCAACACAGAGATGCTATTTTGGTCAAAAATGGCTTTTTTAAATAACTTGCATAAAAAATATTAATAGTACTGTTTGTTTTCACTCTCATCATTTCCAAGATAAAAATATGAGTTGATTCTGTATCGTTCAAAATTGTATGAAATTCCTGTGGCTTGTTGCTGTGGTTTGTTGAGTTTGTATTACGGAATAACATCTTGGTGGGTTGCTGAAATTGTGAGCAATTCATCAGAAGTTGTTGAGAGGTTGGTCAGTGGTCTTCACAGTGGCTGCATTGTTACAGTGCTCAGTGTGAGATGATGTACTCATCACTGCCAGTCCCATGATTCTCACTGAAGACATCCAAAATCACCTAAACTTATTGTGATTAGATGTTTTAATATATAGTTCCTGTTTTTATTCAGTCCGGGCTCATTGGAAAAATGTTTTTGTGGCAACATTTCTGAAAAATGTTTATGTTTCGTAGCACTTTCAAAGTAAAATGTTCTGAGTGGCACTAAAATTGTGTTCAGTTTTATTAAAAACAGTTGGAAGTGAATCTGACTTATTACATTGGTTGTTGTATGCATCACGGCAGTTCGGAAATTAGAAGGTTAACTAAATTATGAGGTAAATTATTATAACTAAATTACTCAGGTCAGTAAGATTTTTTAAATGTTTTTGAAAGTAATGTCTTATGCTCTTAACGGCTACATTTATTTGAATAAAAAATACTGTAAAAACAGCAATATTGTGAAAAATTACTGCAGTTGAAAATAACTATTTTCTATTTTAATATATTTTCAAATGTAATTTATTCCTGTGATGCAAAGCTGAATTTTCAGCTTTATTACTCCAGTCTTCAGTGTCACTTGGTCCTTCAGAAATCATTCTAATATGCTGATTTGGTGGTCAAGAAACAAACAAAAAAACAGTTGTGCTGCTTAATATTTTTGTGAAAATCGTGACACATTATTTTCAGGATTCTTTGATAAATAGAAAGTTCAAAGGAACAGCATTTATTTGAAATATATATCTTTGTAACTAATCACTTTACTGATAATTTTGATAAACGTAAAGGCACAATATGTAAGATTTTTTTATTAAAATATCCAAAAACCACTAGAACAGTGTTATATATTTTGCTGACTTGTGTACATACATTATCCCAAATGTTTCGAAGAATGTTTAAATCCCGAGAAATAAGCAATTTTAACTAGTGACACGGACCGTGTCCATAGTGTCATTGTGTCGCCTGCCAAAATCTTTAATACATTAGCTCATCCATGAACATGATTTCTGCCCAAGTCCCGTCGGGTGGCACCGGCTGTGGGGATGAAGACGACAACTCCCATGATTCCACACTCAGTCACGGCGTCATCAATCTACGCCTTTGTTTCTTTGTTTGTTTTGAATACGCGCCCTCTAGCGGTGAAAACTTACATACTGTGCCTTTAACATCCTTACTGAATAAATGTATTCATTTCTTTAAAAAAAAAAAAGAAAGAAAGAAAGAAAGAGAAAAAGTAACTAATCTGAAATATATTTTCATTGGATGAGAAAACAAGAAAGTCCGCTGGTGATGTTATTTAGTAAAATTCCATCCTTTTCATTCTTGCTCTCCATCTGAAAGGGAAAAAGGAGCATTTAAAATCTCTCTGAAGACATATCAGCAGAAACAGTGGCCCGATTTGGGAGCTGTGGTAAACAGTGCAGTAAAGACCACAGAAGTGAAAGTCAACTGAGGGTAGATCTCTTTCCCCCCACCGCTCTGCTCTCTGCTGCCTGGCACTGTGGTGAACGTCCTCAGCCAAGTGCATACCAGCCGGCCTGGCCAGCAGCCCTGAGTCACCTCTTATTACATGAAAGCAGTATGCTGCGCGCTACAATAAGTTCAGCTTTATGAACCAGAATGAGGAGCATTACACTACTCATGTTGCTGGTAATAACAAGTCTGTTTAACAAGGTTTGGCAAAGGTCTTTGGTGTAGGAGTGTTAGTGACCTGGCAAACTACTGCGTGGGATGAGTAGCATAGTAGTTGACCCAAAATTCAAATTTGGGAGTATGATAAGAGGATGGTCTTTGATCAGTAGTAAGATTGGACACACTTTATATGACTGTACCATATGTGTCGGTATCAATCAATATTAGAGATTTAGGGTGCTTTCACACTAGCACTTTTGGTGCGCACCCGGGTTCGATTGACGTCAGAGTTCAGTACGTTTGGATGATGTGAACGCGGCCTTCCGAACTCGGGTGCGCACCCGCTAACCGTACCCGAGTCCGCTTAAAAGGGGTGGTCTGGAGTACGGTTCAAGTGAACTCTGGTACGGTTCGCTGCTGATGTGAATGCAATCGTAACAAATCACGGAAGTGAACCGCTATTAATGACGTATTATTTGATAAAAATGTGTGTTTGTGTGTGTTTCACTCACTTTCTTGACGAGCGTGACTGACGCGCTGCAAGCAGAGAGCTGTATATCTCATTTCTGTTCACCTTCAGAGTTCTTTAGGGCATTTGCAGTAAGGCAGACGTAAGTGCCGTTAAGTACTGAAGCTTTGGAAACAAAACCAACGGTTCAAAAGCATAAATATAAAATTGAAGAGAGCAATGCTACGCATTTTGCCGTCTTCTCCTGCGCCATCGTTACTAAGCAATGGGGTAAACAGCTGCTGGCTTGATAACGTAAACGAACCGCGGTTCGGACCCAAATAATATAATGTGAACACAGTCCAGCGGGGGCAGGGGGAGGGGGGAGCAATCGAACTCGGGTTCGGACCAAGCAATCGAACCAAGTGTGAAAGCACCCTTAATGTGCATGCTCTTTTCCCCCATATTTACATTTAGATTACATTTGCCGTCATCTAACGCTGACTTAAAGTTAATCTTTAAAAATACAAATGTAATAATACTGATAAATGAATGTCAAATTTCAAAATTAATGTCCATTTTTAATTCTGTACATTATCATGTTGTGAAACCTAAATTTCATATACACTGACATTTAAAAGTTGGAGTCTTTTATGATGTTACAAGATGTTTTCATTTTAAATAAACACTGTTCTTTTGAACTTTCTATTCATCAAAGAATCCTGAAGAAAATCTAACATGGTTTCCACAAAAATATTAAGCAGTTTTTAACATTGATAATAATAAAAAGTGACATATAAAATAAATGACATTTTAAAATAGAAAACAATAGAAGTTTTCACAATATGACCTTTTCTATTGCATTTGATCAAATAAATGCAGCCTGGGTGAGCATAAGAGAATTCTTTCAAAAACAATGATTGATTTTAATTCTTACTTCATATATACAAGACATTTGTTTGCACTCTTTTGTTTAATTTCAGTGATGCCAGTGAACATGATTTCATTTTGACATCTAGTCTCAATTTTCAAACGGAAAGAGCAAATGAATATGCTTCCCAGTTTGCCTAAATTGCGCTGAAAGTTGAAGACAATATTGCCATTTATATACATTCACGTCAGTTTATTTTGGGGGATTTTGTCTCTTTTTATTCCACAGATGTAGTAGAGAGTGACAGGAAATTCTTGAGGAGAGAGAGCACGGCATGCACTAAGTGCACACTCACTAACCGCTGTGCGACAGCTCAAACCAATTTAATGTCTTTCAGAAATGTTTCATGTTGCCAGTTTTGAATTTGATACAGCTGACTAGGTATTGTTTTGGAAAAACAACCCCTTATCTCTTTTCAGTTATTCCTAGTGGCACTAAAGGATTTTATTTATCCAAATGAACTGCATGAAAGCTTCTGAACTAGGTTTGGTGACTTTTGTTTTGTGTTTAGCTGTAGGGTTTTACGCTATCCCAATAATAATCCACCTCCAAATAGACAAAATGTCACAAATTAAGTGCATATTGAATTACATTTGCACTCTTTAGTCAGTCAGTCATATCTCCCTCAATATCCGATTACAATATATTTCCAGGTTAAAATACCTTTTTTTTTTTTTAAACATGTCTTGCACTAGGCCAGGCAAATACGTCAGTTTGGTGCATCCATCTTTTTTCCAGAATGATTTTTATGTGTATTGGTTTGGACACAGTGGGTACATATGTAGATGGATGTGAATGTATTTTAAATAAGAGTTTATTCTGTCAATTTATTCTGTTTATTCTAACAAGATCGATTGGACTTATAATGGCTTCTGAAAACAAACTTGTTTACGGAGATAAAAAGTAAGACTGTTAATTCTGCTTGTAGTTAGTCACATAAAAGTCAGCGAAACTAATCCGTATAATTGTTTGGAGAGTCTGATATTTACTGTCCTTGCTCTCTTTAATTGTTTACTGGCCAGTGTTTTGTCTTGTGCATAATGATAACTCTAATGGAGCTTGGAAGCTAATGGTTAGCGCACGGCTCTGAATATCAATGTGCTTTTTACATGCTTCTTCTTCTGTCCTCTCACTTGGTTTGTCTTTTTCTCTTTTCGCTTGCTGCCTCTCCCTCTCCCTCTGTCCCTTTCCTTTTCCTCTGTGGAGTTTTTAAAGAGATGCTGTCCAGATCGAAACCTCGTCCTTCCTGATCTAAAATAAGCCAACCTTGGGAGCAGAAGGGGAGGGCATAGCGGCATGCTCCAGTAGCTTCTGCCTTTCTCACTCTCAGATGGGCAGTGTTTGATATTGTTTTCAAGGTTGCTGTGAATGAAATAAGTTCTGATGGTTTTTGTCAAACTTTATAGAGTGTTGCTTTAATGTTAATTATTTCTAGGGGTGGTGTTATTACTAAAAATATATATTTTTAAAGGGGTCAAATGATGTTGCTAAAAAGAACATTATTTTGTGTATTTGGTGTAATGAAATGTGTTTATGCGGTTTAAAGTTCAAAAAACACATTATTTTCCACATACTGTACATTATTGTTTCTCCTCTATGCCCCGTCTTTCTGAAACACTTTCGATTTTTACAAAGCTCATCGGTCTGAAAAAGCGAGGTGTGCTCTGATTGGCCAGCTATCCAATGCGTTGAGATTGACCGAATACCTCAAGCATGTGACGGAAATGTTACGCCCCT
>NW_015627632.1:509064-519646 GCF_001515625.1 Sinocyclocheilus rhinocerous
GAGTATGGGTCACCATACTTGGCCACATGTCACGTCACTTTTCACTTTTTCACTTTTCACTTTTCAATATTACAGCGAGAATAAAAGTTACTCCTTCTTTCTTTGTGTGAACATTTGGGCGGTGTTATGCAAATCTTCCCACATCGTGACGTAGACATGTGGGGGCGTGTTAGAACGAGCCGTTTTAGGTAGGTGTGGTTGACTCTTAACTTTTATAAAGAATATCTCTTTGGATTTGAGACTTTAGTCTTTGCAACTTTACAGATCTTCTTTATGAACCAAGAGCTTGTAACACTCTAAAGAGAAAGGAAAAATTTAAATCGCATCATATGACCCCTTTAAACTATAAACTGTATATATACAGCAATATTTTGCTTTGAAATGGCTTAAAAGAATCATTTCAAATTGGAGGAAACATCATTTCAACCAAACCACCTTTTTTGACAAGTAGATACCAAATACTAAACCAAGTACAAACAAAATGTTTAATGTATTAAAATACAGCAAACAATCTAGTTAACAATAATCATATGAATCATATTTTCCACAGTTTTGGAATAATGAAGACAAGGAATTGAATAATTTGTACTTATATTTACCAATATAAATAATAAACAGCAATATTTTCCTATATGTTTTTACTTACATGAAGATTTATAAAGATTTACATTAGCCAGTGTTGTTATTTCTATGAAAAAGTTAAACAAATATGTTAATTGAAATAAAATCTAAATATTGACAAACTTTAAAACTAAAAAAAACATAGATATGAAAAGCTGAAGTACTAAAATTGCTAAAACAAAAAAAAACCTAAATAAAAATATTAAACAAACAAAAAATGACAAAAGCACGTAACAAAATTACTAAAACTAAATTATGAAATGAAAACTGAAAATCTAAAAATAAAACTAATTCTAAATATTAAAATAGTATATAAATAATTTGACGGTTTTGTAATGGTGACACAAATTAGCCATTGAATCAGAGTTATGAATTGAATACTATAAATCAGACTGTTAATAGCCAAAAATAAAAACACATTAAAATAGTTATATTTAAAAAATATAAAAGATTAAAAAAGTCATATTATTGCAAAATGCGCAATTTTGCTTGTTGCATTTACCACCTTGCAAGCACTTCATTCTAGAAATGCAAATCTAGTTACTAGCTAAAATGTTTATTCTTGTCCTGTTTTCCAAGTGGATATACGTCGTAATTGTTCTGTTAATTTGTAAATTTGTTAATGAATTGTAAGATTAATATATATTTTCTCCTGTCTTCTCTCCTAGTGGGGAGGACTACTGCTGAGTTCTTTCTGCTGGAGGATGCAGCGCTGCACTTCACTTGTTTAATGGATAGGCATCTCTACCAGCCTCACCTGAGCGACGTGGACCCCGTGCTGGTGTCCCACCATACGTTTTCCTCCCACAAGGACGTGCTGGGTGACCACATCCCCTACTTCCAGGCCCTCCTCTCCCAGAGTCAACCACCGCACTGCATAAACCTGGCCTTTGAGGTGCTGAGTATCCAAATCCTCAGCTTCATCTATATCTCCATCTTTGAAGTCCTACAGGTGGCCATTGTGCTCCAAATGAGTTCCTGCCACAAGCTACTTGGGTCCAATGAGATGGCAGACACAGACAGGCAAGGCAATGTCTCGTCCAGTCAGATGTACAAGATGAAGGAGCTTGAGAAGATGTACACACAACAAGGAAAGGGTACATTCTCTTTGCTTGTAGAGGGCAGTGGTGTCAGTAGGGATGTTACGCAGACACACTCATCTAGCGTCCACTCCAGCCCTCGAGCCAAACACTTCTACAAAAAAGATGACATTGGAGGGGGAGTGGCTAGCGGAGGAGGGCGGGGCTTATGCACAATGGAGGGAGGAGTCGGTCTAAATGAAGTGGGATCCCAGGATAGTTCTGTCTCCTTTAACAGAGAGCAGATTATTGTGGAGGTCAATCTCAACAACCAGACTTTGAATGTTTCTAAAGGGTCTGACGGCAAGGGCGTCACCTTAAGTACCTCATCCTTCTTCGTTCACCGTCAATCCAATCTTCCCAATGCGGTGGAGGGTAAGGAACAGGATGATAATGAAGATGTTGGTGAGGACGAAGAAGAAGAATATGAACACAGAAAGGAAGGGATGGAAAATCGCAGCGATGACGAGGACGATGAGGATGAAGAAGAGAATAATCTGGACATTCCAGAAACAGGACGGACCAGTGTGGAAAGACGGCGTGCCACGGCCATGAGACCGACGCTAAATGACACGACACTAAGGGAGGGGAGGAAGAGGAGTAAAGAGCAGGAGAGTCTGGGACAGAAGGTGAAGCTCGAAGAAAAGCAGCACTTTTCCTGCAAAAAGTGCCCTCGTGTTTTCAACAACCGCTGGTACTTGGAGAAGCACATGAACGTCACCCACAACCGCATGCAGATCTGCAATAAATGCGGCAAGCGCTTTTTACTGGAGAGCGAGTTGCTGCTACACCATCAGACAAACTGTGAGAAAAACATACAGGTACACACACTTGTCTGCATGTACACGTTAATAAGGTCAATCTATAAGGCTGATTTTACACAAGCATTTGGTGCAAAGTCAGAGTTTGGTTTGTTTGCTTGGTGATTGATTCCTAATTATACAATAAAAAGAGAGACATGCAGGGATAGCGGGAGGGAGCAACAGTTAAATTGGACCCCGCCATCAAAACCGAGTGTGAAAACACTCTAATTTAAACACAAAACCCATAAGTAGGCCCACACAAAATTTGTGCCCACAGAGCTGGGACACTCATTATTCACAAAGTTCCAATTTCATAGTTAAATTAACCAATTTGATTATATATATATATATATATATATATTATATATTTTTTTTTTTTTTTTTTAGAAAGAAACTCATACAGGTTTGGAACAACTTGTGGGTAAGAAAAAAAGTAAAAGGTTAATGCAGCATGCAAATGTTAAATATGTTGATATCAACTGGAAATCACATGCTGCTGTCTGCACAGGTGGCTGGTGTGGCAGCAAGTGAAACTATAAAGATTTTATTTTTTTTTTTTTATGTCCATCAGAGTTATTATATTTAACAAAACTAAAACTGGAGCTACAATTAAAACTATATATATATAAAATAAAAAAAATTGTTACTTGAAATAAAATAAAAGTTAACTGATAGCTTTGCTATCGCAAGAATAAATTACATTTTAAAATATATTTCAATAGAAAATACATTTTTAATTGTAATAATATTTCACTATATTACTGTTTTTTGTATTTCAGATCAAATAAATGCAACTTTAGTGAGCATGAGAGACTTCTTTCAAAAACATTAAAAAATCTTACCGACCCCAAAATTTGAATAGCATTGCATTACAGCATTGGTTAATATTGGATATATAAATATTGGATATTTAATTTTTCATGCTTATTTACTTTCTTTTTAACAATCTTTTAGAAACTGTTAATTCTATTTTTTTTTTAGCAAATCTCCAGATTAATACAAATTGTTCATACTACCTAATAATGTTGTGATCCCTAAATTTAAAATTGTTTAAATTTAAAAAAATTTAATTGTGTTTAAATTATGCATTTTTGTTTATTTTTATTATATTTAGACAAACTAGTATATTTTCAGTTAGCGGTCAGAACATGAAAATAATTATTAACTTTTTTTTGTCAGGAAAATTTTGTCAGTGCACTAGTTTTGATCTGATAATAATAGTCTTATGTAGTCTTATATAGTCTTCTTATAGCACATTTTACCCTGTTTAAAGGTGGATTATGTCTATTCTCTTCTGGTACTCTGCTATGAATGCATATTGCAGAGCAGAATGATAGACCAGAGATTTGGGATGATATATAGGCGCAAACTGTATTAGGGTGTGGAGAACAGCTGTTTTCTGCCACTAAAGCAGGTCTGCCAGGCCATTTCCACCTCCAACTCCATTTGTCTCTGCTGTATGGAGTACTTATGGGGAATTCAGTCTAATTTAGGAAATTGTGCTGTTGTGCTTAATTTGATATAAATTCATTTTAAGTTAGAGGTGCCCTTTGCAATATTCAGTCTTTATTTATTTTCTGCAGTTCTTGGTACTCTCTCAGAATGATAAAATACTGTTGTGTTTTCCATCGACCCCTAAGGGAGAGCTGTTTTGTCTAATGCCATTCATTCAGATTCTCTGACCTTTGTAGTGTGTGACTTGTGGAAAAGCTTTTAAAAAGCTGTGGTCTTTACACGAACACAACAAGATTGTCCACGGATATGCTGAGAAAAAGTTCTCTTGTGAAATCTGTGAAAAGAAGTTCTACACCATGGCACATGTCCGGAAACACATGGTTGGTGAGTACTGGGTCATTCTGTCATTATTTACTCAGTTTTATGTCATTCCAAACCTGAATGAATTCTTATTTCTCGCAGTAACACAAAAAGTGATTTTTGTTTTTTAAAGAATATTCTAGACATTCTTTTTCTGTGTCATGTAAGTGATTAAGGACTGAAGCTGTTGAGGGAAAAGTTCACCCAAAAATTAAAATTTGCTGAAAATTTACTCTGGATTATTGTGATGTTTTTATCAGCTGTTTGGACTCTCATTCTGATGGCACCCATTCACTACAGAGGATCCATTAATGAGCTAGTGATGTAATGCTAAATTTCTCCAAATCTGTGTGAATAAATAAACTCATCGACATCTTGGATAGCTTGAAGGCAAATATTTATTTTTGGGTGAACTATTCCTTTAAGATTCCAAACGGCAAATAAATGGCTTATAATTATAATAAGACCATATGCTAGATTTGTGCAAGCAACAGAATGAAATGTAATTAATTATTCACTGAAAATCTTTTCACATGCACTTCAGCTGTCCAGAAAGATGTATCAGTGTCTGATTTGTGAATGAATCACTCTTTTGAGTCGGATCTTTACAATGAATCAATTTATCTTGTTCACAAAACTGGTATGAATGAAGCCTCTGCTTTGCAGGCCACACCTTTAACTTTAACCTAATCCGCATTGTGCATTACATTAACAAATGAACCGGTGGATCCATTTTAACATCAAAGAATACCACCGCCTGTCACAGCTAGGTGGCAGTCAAGATGCTGCAAAATACAGCAGCTCTGTCATATGCACAAAGACATATTGTTGTGTAAATTAACCTTAGGCAGATGTAATAAGCACACCCTGGCCTTCATACCATACGGTACTGAAGTTTGATCTTCCCAGAGCTTGGTCCAAAACAATAGTGAAATATCCAGCTCTGTTTTGAGCAGGGGAAAAGAGCCGCTGTGACCTTGCTTTAGCATCCAGAACAGACTAAGCCGAGGACAGAGGCTGTATTGTTTAATCTGCCCTGAGAGCAGAGAGGAAATATCTTATCTAGAAATGCTTCCTTCTACCAAAACCACTCAGTTGGCTGTAGGGCAACAAGTTACACTTGCTCATCTCACACTGACAGCAGAGTATGTGCAGTAATAATGCAGTGTCTTATTATACACTAAACCGTGTCACAAGCTAACGCTCTTGTTATCCTTAAAATGAGCAATGAGGCATGTGATTAAGATGTTAAATTAAGTTTTTAATACATTTTATTATCAGTTAATTGTTACTATAAGCATTCTGAGGCAAACAAGAAGCAGACGTCATTTTTAAAATAGGAATTTTGTCTGTAATTTTGTTGCAGCTCACACTAAGGATATGCCATTCACTTGTGAAACGTGTGGGAAGTCCTTCAAACGCAGCATGTCTCTTAAAGTGCACTCTCTGCAGCACTCTGGAGAAAAGCCCTTCAAGTGTGAGGTGAGTTCAGTCATGCGGATTATCAGTCATAGGCCCGAGAGTTTCAGGTGTTGCATCTTGTGTCTTTTTCTCAGAAAAAGTCATGTTTCCGTTCAATTCACATTCGATCTTATTAGAGTAACCATGTGCACATATGTGTACTACTTTTGGGGAGTCGAAAAAAAGTATCTTGTGTTTTCAAAGGCTGCATTTATTTGATCAAAAATGTAATATTGTCAACTCCCATTTAAACAATTTATAACCATTTTCTATTTTTCTTTAATGTTCTATTATATTTTTTAAAATGTAACATTCCTGTGATGGCAAAGCTGAATTTTCAGCATCATTACTCCAGTTTTCAGTGTCACGATCCTCCAGAAATCATTCTCATATGCTGATTTGTTGCTCAAGAAACATTTCTTATTATTAATGTTGATAACAGTTGTGCTGATTACATTTTTTAATGGAAAACAGGAAGCATTTATTTTTCACTATTTTTGATGAATAGATTAGAACCAGTCTTTTAAACAGTGTCCAATATTTTATCATTTCTAACTTTGTCAAATGTTGTTATCCCAAATCCAATTAGATTTAGTACCAGTACTATAAGCAGAGGAGCACAGATGTAAATTATAATCTACTGTATCTGATGCTGTTGCTCATGTTGTAGAACTGCAGTGAAAGATTCCAGTACAAATACCAGCTGAGGTCACATATGAGCATCCATATCGGACATAAGCAGTTCATGTGCCAGTGGTGTGGGAAAGACTTCAACATGAAGCAATACTTCGATGAACACATGAAGACACACACTGGTGAGAATCACCACTTCGGTGCCCATCATAATCACAGTCAACACAATAGTAATATATGACTATTTTTTATTATAAACAATTATAATACAATAATAAATAAATATAATAAATATTTATTGTTATATGTAATATTATTTACCTGTATTTACTATTCAGTTATTTTAAATAATTATAATATATTAATAAGATATAATTATAATAATTAATTAATAGTGATAATTATGTTTTTTTTACTATCATTAAAAAGTAAAAATAGCTAAAAAGTTAATAAAAAATAATTAATATATTCTCAATCCAAGTTCTTCCATCTGTTTGTCTGCTCCAGGAGAGAAACCATATATCTGTGAGATTTGTGGAAAGAGCTTCACGAGCCGGCCCAATATGAAACGGCACCGCCGAACTCACACTGGCGAGAAGCCGTACCCCTGTGACGTCTGCGGACAGCGTTTCCGCTTCTCCAACATGCTCAAAGCCCACAAGGAGAAGTGCTTCCAGGTCAGCAACCCTGTGGTATCTGATGCCACCAACCTTGTGGGCCTAGACCCCAAGTCAACTGATATGGACACACCAGCCAATCAGTTACCCAGCCACCCCATGACCCCTCCCGGTGAGGCGTCCAGTCTCCACCAGGTCAAGTCACTACCCTTCGTTCACTCTATCGTAGGTCTTCCATCTCCCCCGGCTCTGTTTTCCACTGAAAATGGTAACTCTGGTAACAACTAGTTTTGAATATAAGGTTGAAGTTCCTTTGATTGTTTATTGTCTGAAACCCAAAGCTTGCAGTAGCTCCTCATGAGCTTTTTGATTCACATCCAATGTGAATCACTCTCATAGGGGTTTCCAAACATGCTGAGTGAGGTCTAAGACTTCCAGCGGGTGTTTGAACAGTGTGTGACACTGAATATTCCTTTTAAACTGTGCAAATTTTCACTTATCTTATTCTCATAGAGATATTTTATATACTGTTCAAATAAGCTTCTCGTATTACAGAAAGAAATGTTCTCATTATTTTAGTTGTTTAATACATTTTTGTGAGCTACAGGATTAGCATTTAGCATCGCATTTCTGCATTTCACACACTCTTGCCATAGATGTTTACGCTTTGTCGGTTTAGTCTAACCAGTTGAGATTCCCATTAGCTGCCATATGAAATGTTGATAGGTACTGAACTCACAGCAGAGGGTGATGTGGGACATGAGCATTGCAAAGTTTTGGAACAGCTCTTCAGCCAATAAACATGTAGTAGCTGTGTCCCCCTGCCATAACCAAATCCAGATGTATTGCAGTAATCAAATCCTGTTAGCTTATATGTTATTACTGAATATGAAATGTATAATCAATCCAGCACCTTATTTTTAATTGTAGATGTATTTATATTGTCCTGTCTTCTTCGTCTCCTGAAAGTTTTGTCACATGGGCTTCTCTGCGTATTTGCAGAGGTTTGTTTTTAGAAGCGTCTGTGCAGGGCACAGGTGCGACAGATGGATTGTGTTCAAGTTTATATGTAGCAGAGGCACTTGAGAATAATTGATGTTTGACACTTAAAGAAATAGTTCACCCAAAAATGAAAATTTGCTGAAAATTTACTCCCTCAAGTCATCCAAGATGTAGATGAGTTTGTTTCTTCTTCTCAACAGATGTGGAGAAATTTAGCATTACATCACTTGCTCACCAGTGGATCCTCTGCAGTGAATGGGTGCCCTCTCACAAAATAAGCTTAAAAAAGCGAGAAAAAAAAAAAAAAAGAAAGAAAACTCTTGTTTTGGACTGTTTTCGCTTGATCTCTGCATATTTCTCTCCTGATTCAGACAAGATGACGTTTTCGCTGGACAAAGTAATATTATGGATAGAGGACTTATATTTTAGCCAGAAATAATGATTTGAAGTTAAAAATCTCTTGATAAATTTGTTTCTTACAAACATGCAGCTTTTGGCTTTACAAGATGGTAATTGATGGCCTGGAGTTGTGTGGATTACTTGTGGATTATTGTGATGTTTTTATCAGCTGTTTGAACTCTCATTCTGACGGCACCCATTCACTATAGAGGAATCCATTATTGGATGCAATGTAATGTAAGTGATGTAATGTAAACTTCTCTGTTTCGATGAAGAGACAAACTCATCTACATCATGGAATAAATTCTGTGTTTCCTGTCAGTTTTTGTTTAATCAGTTTCTTTGTTTACATTCTTTATAGAGTCAATTGAATGTGATGAGATGTGGAGGTCAGCACTCATGAAAGAACTTGCAAGATGGAAATGATCTTAAATATGAGGATTAAGCTCTAAATTTGACTATTAAGCTCTAAATTGGATCTCAAATTTACTTTAAATTGTTCACGGTACATCAGTCATGTTCCTAGGTTAAAGAGCAGGTCATATGGTATTTTAAAGTGTCCTAATATTGTGTTGGAGTCCCCTACAACAGGTTTAAATGCATCTAAGGTCAGAAAACATTGTAATTTTCTCAGAATATACATTTAATATTAGAGTCATTTGCCAATGATTTCTAAACGATTTGTTCCAAGCAAGTTCAGAGCAAACCCCTCCCTTCCATAAGCCCAGTGTTCAAACTATACCGTGGACTTTGGGGGAGCCCACTGGGTTTTTTACAAACATGCAGCTTTTGGCTTTACAAGATGGTAATTGATGGCCTGGAGTTGTGTGGATTACTTGTGGATTATTGTGATGTTTTTATCAGCTGTTTGAACTCTCATTCTGACGGCACCCATTCACTATAGAGGAATCCATTATTGGATGCAATGTAATGTAAGTGATGTAATGTAAACTTCTCTGTTTCGATGAAGAGACAAACTCATCTACATCATGGATGCCATGAATGTGAGTACATTTTCAGCAAATTTTCATTTTTTGGGAGGACTATTCTTTTAAGGAATCCCAAAGAAGGATGTTTTTGCAGTTTTTTTTTCCTTTTTCTCTCTATATTATTTTAAAACTTCCAGAGCACTTTACTCTCAGTGTTGGCCATATGTGTAATGGCAAAATCTGAAATGCCTAAACCACTTGTGAAGAAATGAGTGTGAAAAGGAGCGTGTTTTATTTGCACGGAGGCAATATTAATCCTGGATGAACACCAGAATGCGTTTGGTTCAAAAATATTTTTGTGTTGAATATTTGAAATGCTTTATGGTACATCGAGCAGGTTTATCAGCCTTTTTTTTTTTTTACAGCAATGTATCATCATTAATGCTTTCACTTTTTTTCCACTTTACACTATTTTATGATGGTTTTGAATGACAGACAGCCTGAATAGCTTATGGAAAGTGGAAAGGATTGATTAGCCAAATGATGGAAATCATGTTTTTGTTTTGTGCCCTGAAAATGTAATTATGTAGCAAACTATTAGACTGGCCTTCTGGGACTCATGTACACTGTAAGATGGTCCTGTTAAGAGGCCAAAGAATCTAAAAAGAGTTTATAGAAAAAATTTCCTTACCCAGTGTCAGAGAGGATTTATATAAACAAAATATATTTCAAGAAAACACTCTAACAACTCTAGGATCAGTAAAATGTAGTAGCTATAATAGATATTATCCTATATATATATATATATATATGCACAGAGAGGAGTCTTTGAGCAAGTTAGTGAGCGCTACCATTGACAAAGCACCTTTGTATAAAACAATAATATAGTGCTCCAATCCGTTCTTATAATAATGACATCAAATAAAAAAACACTTATGCAAGCGAATCGTGCCCACAGCTAAAGTTTAGCTGCTAAACTGTGAACACTTTAGCCGAGTGCTAACGTGACTAACTGATGAAACGATACATTTTGTAAACCAAAATATGTCTACTGTAATGTTTGAAGAATGACAGACAAAAGACGCTCTGTCTTAACTTTTAATCAGAACAGCTGTATCACAGGCGAACCAGCCTACTCACTCGTCTCTCCCACATTAAAGGGGTCATATGATGTTGCTAAAATAACATTATTTTGTGTATTTGATGTAATGAAATGTGTTTAT
>NW_015627632.1:519777-550379 GCF_001515625.1 Sinocyclocheilus rhinocerous
CTAAAGCTGCACTAGGTATACATCACATATTAGCACAAAAGCTACTATTTTGATATTTTGAGCACTCAACTGAAAATGTACACAGAACGTATCAATCGTACTTACAGGTTGTGCTTCGGAGAGCTTGTTAGTCCAAATTAAGAAGATAGAAGAAGCCAACGAAGATAAAAGCCAAGATTAGAGAAGCAGTCCTTGGTAAAATGACATTTTGAATTGTATTTCTGTGGTATCCTTGAACACGGCGTCTTCTCGACATGATGTAAACACACTAACTAGCGGAAGTGTTTGTGGGCAGGTCAGACTCTGTTCGTATTTCGCGGGCAGGCTGGGATTATGCAAATGTGTTACCCAGTGACGTATATCGGTAACAGGCAAAAGATTCGAAAATATGATGACTCATTTAGGCGATTCAGAATCGACTCTCTCTTTTGAGAGACAATATCTTTATTTATCATGCACTTTTTTGATTAACAACTTTGCAGATTGTTTTCATTTAAGGATAACTACGTTATAATCTGCAAAAGAGATATTTTTCAAAAACCCATATGACCTGCTCTTTAAGAGAACCCATCTTAATGCAGGTAATGGCAAGTGGTTTTAAATGGTATGTGTTTCTTTAATAAGTTTTTGAAAGTCCTGGCAGAATGGTCAGTTAAAGGGATAGTTCACCAAAATGTAGATCGTTTACTTACCTGTTTATTTTAGAATCTGTTTATTTACTTAAAAAAAAGAACGAAATTTTTTTTAACTGGTGCTGTTAATTATGGAAGAACATATCTGCCACAGAATAAAAAATAAAAAAAGGTAATTGCTACCTTTTTAAAAAAAAAAAAACGTCATAATTGTCTATTTTATTTTTTATTCAGTGACAGAAACAAAAAATCAATTGCAAGATGTACACTCAGAATTCTGAGAAAAAAAGTCGGAATTGTGAGATGTAAACTCAGAATTGTGAGGAAAAAAGTCAGAATCGAGTTTATACATCACAATTCTGAGAGAAACAAAGTCTGAATTGTGAGATTAAAAAGCAATAACATTTTCTTCTTCTTTTAAATACTGTGGCAGAAATGGGTTTCCTTAATAGCAGAAAGCCCAAGCTGCTACATAAGTAAATAATGACAGAATTTTCATTTTTAGCTAAACTGTCCCTTTAAGGTTGGAATGTAATTGTAGAAGTTCTAGAATCTATTTTAAAAAGAGCTGATTTAAACAATTATATTTGACAGTAATTGCAATAATTGTCAATAATCTGCATTGATCAGTATATTTATCTCTGTAACTGAAAGTCTGTTTGGCGGTCATGACCAGCTCATTGTGGAGGCACTATAACAAACCTGCCTTAAGTGTGTAATGCAATAGAGTAGCCATGATCATGAATGTGTAGATTGAAATTACGGTGGCATGGTTTAATGGTTAAAGTTAATGGTGATAATCTGAGCAGAGACCATCACCAGGAGGACTTTAAAAAGGACTACTTTTTTCCTGCAATAATGTTATGCCAGATGATGATTGGTCAAGCCTTTTTATGGTTTTGCCACGAATTGAACCCTGTTGTTGGTGTTCTTTACATGTTTTTCATATTGCACCTTATTGCACCTTATACCCAACAGTGTCCTCAAAAAACTGAGGATGCTTGTTTTTTTTTAAGCCCCTATTAATATAATGAAACATATTTAATCTAATTTTCTATACGATATTTATTTAAATATTAAAAACTTCCCCAGAAAGTTTGAAAGATGCATATAGCACTTGCATTATGGTCGTATAATAATTTGAATTACCACCGAATTCCCTTTTTACTTAATTTTTTGTGTGCACTTTATTTGAATATTAAAATCGTGGAACAACAAGTTTTGGATAACACAAGTTTTGTTAAAATGATACTGCTGAAGGCTTTTTATTATGCCCTTCTTTGTTTTTTATTTTGTTGTTTTTTTATTTCTCTGTCTCTCTCTGTTAAACTAAAGTCTTATTATATTTTATGTAAAGTGAAATTGCACAGAGGTAAATACTCCTCCATCTCTGAAGATATTGTAGTAAGTAAAAGGCCATTGAAGAGCTCAATGATTACATTTAGTGCATCTGAAAGAACACGTTTCTCTTACATGTTGTGAGGGAGAGTAAAAGATGTAAGAATTTTTATATTTTGCATACTTCACTAGTGTGTTTTCCTAGTGTGCTGCTTATTGAGAAAGATTTGGGATGTTTGTGGCCTTCTTATTTTTTATTTTTTAAATATGTATATTTAAGGGATCTTGGAAAGAGAGAAAGATTTATATTAAGAAGGATTTGTCTGCTATTTTAGTTTGTCCTGGTGTGTGCTATCCTTTGTAATAAACAATAAGTGATAGCAAAAGTAGATTTGCACTTCAGAATTTGGGTAGTTTTTCTTATTGTCTTTCATTTTTAAAGAAACCACTCTTCATGCGGTTATCTTGGAAAGACATTTTGAAACCAAATTCAATAAATATATTCCCCTTTTTTCCCCTAAACTAGTACCTGACATGTAATACTCAAACTTACCCATACATTCAATGTATTAAACCAATCATGAGTATGACTGTTCCTACGTTTTAATTCTATACACTAGTATGTCTTGGTTAACTTTGTGTACATGATGTTGGCAGTCATGCTGGTTCTGTCAACAGAATACTAAACAATACAAAGACTAGAGTCTAGCGGTGCTAATAAAATGAGGCTGTATTTTATGTCATTTATTGTACCGGGTAGTATTTATTGTCTGTAATAAAACAAAATAAAATGCTAATTTCAATAGTGAACTAAATGAATCATCACACCAAGCAATTTTTGTGTTTGTTTTTATTTTACTTTGGGAGTTTCTCTCATTCAGAACACAACAGAAATGTCACATTAACAATAAATTTAAAAAAAAGAGTACACAACCTAAAACAAGAAGCTCTGTCCATACTAAAATTGTTCAGAAACAGCATTTCCACAGCCATTTTCACAATATCTGTGCTTGTTCTCTCTGTTCCAAATGATAAAGCGTGTTTGAATGTTGAATATCAAATTGATCACTTTCATGGAATGAGTTTGAGAACAGATGTTCTGTATTTCGTGATGATTTCACTTTGTCCCACCCTATAATAACTGATTTTATATCAGCAGAGAGTTTGTACCTTCTTTTCATTTTGGTATATTGAATCATTGGACGACACTGGTGTAGTCTCAGATTTTAGTGAGCCAAAGAGTGTTGAGATGAACTCCCAGAACTGTTGCACCAGATGCATATTGAATCTCCCTCAGTATGCCGTTCCATTTCCTCTCACTCTCATCATACCTGTGAACAAACATGAACCTTTTTATTTGAACATATAGATTGTTGTAATCATGTGTATGTGGTCAGATTCACAATATGTCGGTATCATTTCAGTTAAGAATGGATGTCGAGATTTTTTTTACATTTATTTATTGATTTACTCACCCTCATGCCATCTGAAATATAGATTTTTATTTTTTTTGCTCACCAATGGATCCTCTGTAGAGAATGGGTCTTCAAACAGATGATAAAAACATCACAATAATCCACAAATAATCCACACATTGTCACTTCTGGCCAAAAATCCATAATCCATAATAACACTTCCTCCAGTGGAAAAAGTCCATCTCGCAACAAAATCCACAGACATTTTTTTTCTTGTAAGCGGTGCTTGATCTGTGCATATTTCTCTTCTAAATCAGACGAGACATTTTTTTTTTTTTTTTTTGCTGGTGAAAGCAATATTACGGATAGAAGATCAGCTTTTGGACTCTCATTCTGACGGCACCCATTCACTGCAGAGGATCCATTGTTGAGCAAGTGATGTAATGCTAAATTTCTCCAAAACTGTTCCAAAGAATAAACAAGCTACCTCTCGGATGGCCTGAGGGTGAGTAAATTTTCAAAAAATATATAAATTTTTGGGTGAACTATTCCTTTAATTAGAACAGTTACTAAGTGGATGCTTCCCTTTGCATAGTTCCACTTAAAAGCTGATTGGTGTAGTGAATGGGCGTCTCACCTCCAGATGTCATTCATCTCCTGTGGCATGAGATCATCACTGTCCTCTTTGGGGAACATGGCAAATCCACCCACAGCATAGAGGACACCACCCACAGTGACCAGGCCAAGCGAACTACGGTCCTGGGGAAACTCCACAAACTCTGACCATCTGGAAGATATAGAGTGCTGTGGTTAAATATCAGTTTATTGCAAGCGAATTGTGATGGGTTTGTCCCACAAGTCAATGCATACCATAAGCCTCAGATAATACTGCAGGTTGTTTAGCATATATTGTATGTGGCCACACACTTACTTGTTGGTTTTGATGTCGTAGACCTCAGCACTGCCTGTGAGGCCAGTGTCAGTCACACCAGCTGCCACGTAGATCTTGTTTTTGTGAATTGTGACCCCAAAGAGTGAGCGTGCAGTATTTAATGGAGCCAGATCCTTCCACTGATGCTTTTTAGTGTCGTACGCACATACTTTGTTCAAACACTCTCTATAAAATAAGACAAATGTGTTTATAAATGTGAGATACAGGATCAGCCTTACTACTAGCTATAATATTGAATGCATATTCCAACACGAAGTGTAGAATTAGCTTAGAAACTTACTTGTTCTCTCCCTTTCCTCCAATTACATAGATCATTTCATTATGAGATACTACTCCATGGCCATATACTGGGTAGGGAAGAGGATCTGACTCTGCCCATTTAAGATACCTTAAAAAAAAACAGGATTATTTGAAGTACACTGAAAAAATTTTCAGCGGTCAACTGCTAGATTTCACAAATAATTACAGAAGAAATGGCAAGTAAAGCACTGAATTAAAAGTTTGAAGTAGAAAGACTGAAATAGTATTTTCTTGTCAAATATATTCCAATAATACTGGAATACTTCAAAAAATCTTTTTTTACAGTATATCTGTTGGGAAGATCCAATAAACATAAAAGACAAATGTACAGCTAATATTCAAATAATTCATGTGGCATCAGTAAACATACTTACTGTCTGTCGTAAACCATGACTGTGTCCAGAATGTGTTCTCCTTCCTTCATTTCTTTCCCTCCAATAACAAAGATGAAGTTTTCTGCCTCTCCCATGCTAAATAGGAAGCGGGGGGAGGGTATGGGAGGCATGCCCATCCAGTCTGATGTTGCAGGGTCAAACTGTCAGATGTAATGACAATATATCATCCACTTTGTTATACGGGACAGTCTACATGAGCATTTGCTGATAATTTAAAGACCCCATGAAATCAAAATGAGAGTTTTGTGCCTTTTAGTGCATGTCTGTTAAACACAAAACATTTCTGTAACGTTGGGTATGGTTCCTGTTTGAATATTTGAGAAACCAATTATTCTAGAAACATTGCAAGGAGGGTGGTTTTGTGTGATAACCTGCTAAGAACTTCTAGACAATGTTAATGGTTACTTTTAGGTTTTATTATTTTAGAACCATAAATTAACCTTTCCAAAATGTTCTGAGATGTTAGTGTCTATTGTATTATATGAAGTACCAAACAGGTTAGTGAGGAGCCTAATCATTCGGTTCTGTCAATCATCATTACGAGCCTAATAAGCAGCAGTCATTTCTTCAGCGACAATTCTTCCGACATCCTTCCACCTCCCCATCTCCTCCTCTATTTCTGTTATTCTCCCTCTATTCAGTACCACAATGGGGTGGTTGAACTCACAGCTCAAGCCGAGCCTCGTGTTCAAGACACTGTCGAGGACAGCAAGCCAGGTTCATTTGCCAATAACTATTAAGACTGGATGGGCAGGTGAACTTGTGAAATGGTTCTATATGTTATTGTATTCTAAACATTGACTACATACATTTTAGAATACTTAAAATGAAAAATAAAGCATTACATTTCAAATACTGTCTATAAAATAATGGGAAAACAAATTTAAAAAAATATTGATGACTCATTCTGAACTACACACATTTTTGCCCAATCAAAAAAGCTCTCTAGAATGAGAACATCCCTTCCCCTAATACCACTTATAACTGGCTAGCAACTAGCAAGTCTTGTGATGCATGCTACAAATCACAAGACTCATACAAGTCATCCCCAACAAATGCAAAACGTTCCCTTAACGTTACGGTATAGTTCCAGTTTGGTTATTTCTTTGGGCACCAATTACGTACATTCTAGAAACACTGTTAAAACCTAGCTAAACATCTTGTGTTTTCAACAAGAGACAATCCCACCTAGTTTCATAGAATACCAATGATTCCATGGGGTCTTTACTTTCACTGATATCTAAATATATAGGTAAATATAGCTGGGTAGAGACAAAAAAAAAAAGGATATCTTTACTAATGTTGTCTATGATTTATGTACACTACATAAACTTCACAATGTGTAGAATTCATGACTCTGAGAAAAGAATGAATGAAAGAAGTAAATGAAGGAAGTCCTTTACCTGCAAAAAGTATGAATAGATCTGTTCGTCTTTGCTCTGCTCATCAAAAAAGAGTCCACCTGCCACAAATATCTGATTTTCTTTTGTTACCAGACTGCAGTGGTTTTTAGGAATTTGGTTGGAGAGTGACGCCACATAACAATCATTTCCCGTTGGGTCATAAGCCACTGATGCAGTGCCATTGATCAAGAAGATCAAGTCTCTCAGGAACATCCCGAACCGCAGATTGTCATTCAAGATTCCTGGAAATAGCTCCCCCTGCTCTTCTTCCTCCTCTTCGTCTCCCTTCTTCTCTCCTTCCTCACCAGCACTCTTTTTGCTTTTGGTCTTCTTGACTTCAGGAAGCTTCCCAGCATGGGCGTCTTTGACCAGTTGCAGTTTCTTGGTGATCTCTGGGTTTGAGCTCAACCATTCATGTTTCTCCACGTTTTTGGTGAAGTAGTCCTCGGGAACCAGACGTAATCTGACGCAATCCAGCAGTCCCGTTAGGTCTTCCAGTCTCTTCTCTTGGTCATGTCCAACCCACTTGATCAAAGCCTCAAAAACGTCTTGCTCCGTTTCTACATTCAAAGAGTCCGAAGCGATAATGGCTGCCAATTCACTTGGAGTCAGTTGCAGGAATTCTTCATCACGAGCAATTAACTGGAAGCGTTCACAAGCGAAGTTCCTCGCCGATATGGCCAGACGAGGACAATCCAGCATCAGGCCTAGTCGAAAAATTGCCAAACAGTTGCTCAAACTCAGTCTCTTTTGCAGAAATGAGACACATACAGTGAAAATCGAGGGGATCTGAAGCATGTTGGCCAGAGCGAAGATGTCTTGTACGTTTTGTTCCGTCACATTGATGTTCGAGGTGTAGAGGTACTTCAAGATTATACCCATGACTCCAGGCTCCACATCCTCCAATGCAATCTCCTTCTGTTTACTCTCCTCCACACCTGACTTAAAGAAAGCTCTGAAGTACGAGCTGCAAGCAGCCAGGACCAACCGGTGACAGGGAAACTCCTTGTCTTTGATCTTCAACACACAGTCAACCATCATATCGCTCTCCAGAAGATCGTATAGACCATCCTGCAGCAGGGTTTGCTGGTACATGCGCGGCTCCTCCATGGGATCTATGGGTAGAGCCATATTGATCGTGTAGTATCCCTGTCGGTCACAGTGAAGTCAATGGCTAGTCCAGCGGTCTCTGTACCACACTTCTGTTACTGGCTGAAAAGAAGAGGAAGGGGCCGAATCAGTTCCGCGTTGCTGTCGGGACTTCAGGCTTCATCAGCTGTCCCAATACTTCAACCAAACTCCAACTGGGGGCTATTTATAGATCCTTCACAAAGATGTGGAATCCATACTTGTACATGTGAAACACAACCCCCTGCCCTGTGCAACAGCTGACACACTTCCCCATGCAAGACAGCAGTCAGAAGAAACGCTGGCCTTCTGGGTGAGATCACAGACCACTACATGGTACCTTTATGGGACTATGAATCACCCTCTTGACTTATTATTTTATAGACTATATTATTGATAAAGAGGCATTTCATTACAGAGATTCTCATCTAGTAATACTGCTTAAAGTTATACAAAACTATGCTTTTTTTTAATAATAGGTAACACTTTATTTTAAGGTGACGTAGTTAAATGTACTTACTACAGTAACAGCAGTAAATTATGCATACTTACAAGCAACTAACCCTAAACCTAACCCTAACCTTAACCCTATAGTAAGTACATGAAGATAATAGATATTACTCAGTGCTTCATGTAATTACACTACAACAATGTCACCTTTAAATAAAGTGTAACCAAATAATCTTATATATTCCAAAGCCTTGTGTGCTAGTTCTTGTACAAGTTAACCTAATATTTTAACATATTGGCTGAACTGCATTTTCTAGCATAGCAAATTATATATTATATATATTTAAATAGTATATATATAAAGTAACATAAAAATATAGGGCCAACTTCTGTTTTTCTGTTTTATTTTCTACGAAAAACTGATAATATCAATAGTTCATTCACGGTCACGGGTTACCTTAATGGTTGAACAAACAGAAGAAAGCTTATGCCAGTTCATATAAATATCCTAGAGTGAAAAGGTTTAATGACATCAAAGATCTTGAATGTTCTCAGTGACATTTATGCTTTTGTTAAGAGTCACAGTTTAATTTAAGCGACCACGTTGTCATGCAGGATGAGTGTCCCAGATGATCGATCTCTGTCAATTACAACTTGGCCATTTCCTTATTTGCAGAAATTTGAAACACGAGGTTCCCAAAAAAACATTAAAAAAAAAAACTAGGTGATAAAAAGACACACATAATCATTAATGAAGATGACTTTAATGCATATCACAAATTCGTAAAACAGTTTTTGTGATTGTTAGTCCATTGTTTTTAAATACATATTAGTAATATATATTATGTATTATATTATAGTAATCACTTGTGATACGAACACTGAATATTTGTATTTCATTTTAATTAAAACTATGCTATAAAATTTGTAGTAATAAAATCCATCCTACAAATCACATAATGAAACTCTATTACACATGTAAAACTGTCACTAATTTAAAAAGCAGCCAGGGAGAGTAAAGTCTGTAATGTTGAAAATAATCTGTAAAAACTTAAATAGCTGTTTCGCATGCATACTCTTTTCTTACAGTACTGTCATTAAAACAATTTTCTCCATATTTCTAGATTATCATTGTCTGCCGAATTCACAAGAAGACACAAAATGTGTAAGTAAACCATTGAGGTTTCATCAAAATGTAACCATCATGTGTTATCTCTACTCTGCCTTTTGCTTGTTTGGGTCCACAGGCTGGGTGGCAGCAGCAGCAGCGTCTGTCTGGGTGGTGCTAGGATCTGTGGGAGTGGGTGCAGGAGTGGGGGCTGGAGGGGGGATTGGGTCTGGATCATCAATCAAAGCCTGTCTTCTTTCCCTTTACTGGAGCATACATGTTACAGTACATGACTAGAAAATCAAGCAAATTATTATTGGTCATCTTTCAGCTTACCTCAATAGAAATAAAAGGTTCCATGGTAAAGAACTTGGCGATCCACAATTCAAAATTAAGGCCAAAGCAGTTTAAGAAAGCCCAGATGAAAACCACCCAGCTCGGTCCCAGCCAGAGGGCTGTGATGCCAAACGTGCACAGAGAGCCTATCAGCTCATCCAAAACGTTGTCATGCTTCCCACCGAGATAGTTATAAACATAACTGTAAAGATGACAGCATCCTTTATTAAAATACTGGTGCTTGAAACAGCATTGTGTTGGTTAAAAGTCTAATAAAAGTAAGAATGTCAGTCATACTTGCAGAGAAAGTCATTTATTCCTCGATCAAAGTGTCTGTAAAAAAAAAAATAATAAAAATGTTTTTTATTTTCAGAATTATCAATACTATTTAATTTTACTGATTACATTAAAATTTTAATATAACTTTTAGAATAAAGAAAAAAGAAAACAAATAATGACAAATTAGCTCACTCACGTCTCAGAGAACACATAAAGCATTGTAATGCATTTCGGTGGTTTGGGAGGGTCCAGATGATCCAGTCTTGATACTGTGTTTATCACTCCAAACATCACCGCGGCTTTCACCCAATCATACACCAGATTTAAATAAGCCAATCCAGCTGCGTAGTGAAAGAAGAGAAAGACTATTGTGGTCTTTTGGACACTGATGAACTGCAAAGCATGTGAATACAAGCACACACATACTTACCAAGGGCCCAGTCAGAGATGTGTTTAAGGAGCTTCATGTCACTAGGTATGGTCAGAATGTACATGAAGTGTAGGATGACCGCCACTATCATAATAACCCCCAGGTTTAGCAGGGCCTGAATGGAAATGTTCCACATCTCTCCATTCTTCCTTGTCAGGTTTGGGTTATTGGCCTGCTGGGGTCAAAGGGCAATGCTATAAAATCACAGTCGAATTATTTGGAAAATAATCAAACCAGTTGATTTAGTTACAGACCTGAATGTAAAACTTGTCGAAGGTCATGATGGGTCCAAAGTAAAAGAAGGGAAGGTAGAAGTTGTACTTGAGAAGCTCCAGGATGCTGTAGTTTCCATCTTTCCTCTCACAGTTCTCTAGAGCAAAACTCAAACACCGCATGATAGTGAACCCACAGCCGCCGTAGAACAGAAGAGGACGGAGCTCAAAACTGCCAGACACAAACCCTGCCTGAAAAACAAGCCATCTCGAATGAACATAATCATAGATGTATAAGTAAAAAAAATAAAATAAATAATGATCACTAATAACGATTAATTATGATAATAATATTCTATTTTATTTGAACAATTATTATTATTATGATCATCATTTAATTTCTAATAATCATCATCATAATTTATTAATTACTTTATTTATTAATACTTATTAATACTACGTCATTTCTTTTCATTTTAATAATAATAATAATTTTATTTTATTGTTTTATTTCACTTTTATTAATAATAATAATTATTATATTATTGTCAGAATTTCATTTCTTGTCATTTTAATAATAATTATTATTATTACTATTATTATCTATACATTATTGTGACTATTTTAGGTTCAAGTGATGATATGATGGATGAGCCATCTTATTAACATAATTATTGATATAGAATGAATAAATAAAATAAAATACATTATTATTATTATCGTTAATAAAAAAATAATGCTTGTTTTCATTTTATTTTAGTTTTATTTTAACAGTGTTTTTATTTTAACAATTATCATGATCATCTTCATCATTTATTTTATTTTAATAATAATACTAATTAAAAGTATATGATTCATGTATATATATATATATATACATATATTTATTTATTTTTTTTTTTTTTTTCTGTAGCATTTTTATATTTCCAGAATGTCAGTGACATACCTGCCAGGAAATGAAGGGCTCCATTTTGAAAGTAGCCAGTGTAGTGAGTCCAGCGACAAAGCAGAGCCACCTGAGCTTGACCAGAGAGATGCTGTAGAGCAGCACACAGTGAGACAGGATGAGCGTGACGTAGGCCCAGCCCATACTGGTGAAAACCGCCAGCATACCATACACCATGAACACCAGAGATCTGTACTGTGGGATGAGAGAAGAAGAGAGAATGAGCATCTCAGGTAGATTGTATGGAGTCACCTTTATTCATATAACATAGATTTATTTGGACTTTCAAGAGGCACCTGAGGAGCCAGCAAGGTGCAGATCTTGGCAAAGATCACATGACCTGAGAGTGCAAAGATGATATGTTCTCGAAACATAGAGAACCACATCATCCACTCAACATCAGCTGTATCCTACAGTGTGACATGGATCAATCAGAGTCAATTACCACAATTTTATACATACCCATAATGTGAGATAATGCAGACAAAATCTCACCATTTTTCTACCAGAGTAATACCATCCTGACTGAACACTGGTCTTGAAGGTTTTTCTGTTGGAATTTGCTGGATATAGATAATCATGAGACAATGAATGCTCTATTCATTACTAAATATGATCAAATATTAATTTAAAACAGGGTTTCCCAAACTGGTGTTCATGAGGAAATTAGTTAATGAAAACTAACAATTAAATCATAAAAATGTAAAATAAATGAATAATTGTAAAATAAACCAAACCAAAATAAAGCATTTACTAAAAATACATTAAAAAAGATTAAATATTTTATTTGTTTACCTGCATGTCATGTAACTAATAATCGACAACAGAGACCTGTGAACATTCCAATGTGTTGTTAAATTATTTAAATATTATCTTAAACTCTCAGAGGATCCTTCAAGTAAATATTTTAGTTAATTAATAGATGTGTATATTATATGGGAAAAAATATACAAAAAACTGTATATTTAATGCAAATTTGGTAGATTTTGTCACAAACCCATAATAATACCTCTTTCTCTTCTCTGCCACTCTGTTTTAGTCTCTCATTCTTTGGTATATTAATACTGACATATGATCCCTGCTGCGTAATTTGCATAGCTTTCTGAGGTTAGCGGATCGCTTCGCTGTCTTTTTCCTCATACAATATACAGTAGTACTATTTTTGTGCTCTAATGGCTATTTCTGTGTTTATGAGTGAGAAAAAGATCTCAAGTGCATGTTACAGTAAAATGGCAAAAGCCACACAGAAACCACTCCAGAAACTTTATTTGTAGAGTGGCATCATTTTGGGGTCACATCAGAACAGCGTGCATGTGTTCATTTATACTTACAGCTAGATACATCAAATATCCATCTGGCAGCCCACAGCATTGCCATACACAGCACTACATTATAAAAGTAGAACTCGTACCTCGGAAGAGCTGCTTTGACCCCCATTGTGTGCAGGACAACCTAAGAGAGTTTGGAAATGTGCAGTTAGAATGAATGCACATGTGAAAAAAAATCTGGTGTCAAATTCGGTCATTAAAATATTTCCCAATCAAGACAGCCAATGAGTGATTAGGATCCTGCTAAAAATACAACTTGGTAATTGGTAAACTACTATGGGATGAAAGCAGTATTGTAGTGTTACTGTAGCTCAACTTGTAGAACATGACGCTAGCAACACCAAAGTCATAGGTTCACTTCCCGGGAACCAAATGAACTGAGAAGATGTATGCTGTGAACATACTGTCTCTTTGGATAAAGAGTTAAATTGCATACATATAAATGGCATCAGTCATTACAATAGGAATTATATATTCAACACTTTCTTACAAAAAATTAATAGATATAAAAAAATAATTTGATCTTTGTGGGCAGGGCAGAAGTTTCCAATGATTTGAATTGTGTGAGCAGGAAGCATCTACACTATGTGAGCTCTTGCTATTTTTAGCTGGGCTATTTTCTGCTCTCATTGTATTGACTGAAGCATCACACTAAACTATCGTTTTTACATTACAACCAAATCTTTTTATCTTTTTTAACCAGCAAATGATTCTTTGGTCTTTTTCTCTTCTCAGCTAATTTGAAGGTATGAAGTCAAATACCATCCTGGTCTGCTTTATTGTGACGTTTGTTATTGTGAGAGGAACCATGCAGGTAAGTTAGAAGCTTATTAGTTCAACTCTTTTCTCTGATATTTGACATAAATGTTAGCAGGTCATGCGCTGCACCGAGGTGCCGAGCAGATTTTAGAAGCACCTGTTGTACTAACCTTGAGCACAGCAATGCCACCGTAACCCAAATACTGAAAAATCCACTTGAACTTAAAATAAATGCAATAATGCTAAATAATAGTCTAATGCATCCCCTGTTTCTACAAAGTGTCAGTTGGGTGCACAAACTGCCTGTTGGGCAGTTGCGGACAGTTAAAGGTGAATGGGAGATGTATTTATATTCATGTATTTATATTCATCTGAAGCAGCCCATAGGGGGCGGATCCATTGTGCCATGTTGTATCAATAGAAATAGGCTTGGACCTCCATTGCTTGCATACTGAATGTCCTACATAAGAAACAGAAGATGGGTTAGAACAAAAAGTGTAAATGTGCAAATATGTATCAATTAAAAATAAAAAAAGCACTGGTGTACTAAGTATAATGTGCTTACTTTATAATTATAAGTAAAAAAAAAAAAATCTATTATCCACACATAAAAAAAATCTTATCTCTTTGTTCAAACCCTTAGAGAGGTCATGGGTCATCGAGAAACCACTTATAAGTGCTTTTACTGTATAAATATGCAATTATGTTGCTATTACTCAGATACCAAGCAGAATCCAATTAACAGTACATTATTTGTACTTATTTATTACTTATTTTTATTATGGTTAAATGAAGACTCATAATAGATTGGACTATTGCAGTCAGTCCCCTAATATAACTTACATGTATTTTAGGCCATTAGCTCTTTAGCAGCCTTTAAGAAAAGCCAGGAGCCCTGCACACATTCACACTCTTCCACACCTGTTTCTGTCAGGGTCAAGGCTGTTTTTGGATGATCATAGCCTGTTGACGATTTAGACCGGGGCACCATCTTCTAACCGCAATAAACACCCTTCAAAAATAAAAGAAAACTATTCATATTAGCAAGATTTTCAGTTCTAAAACTGTTATTAAAAAATACCTGAAATACTGGATACAAGTCCTGACGTATCAGCAGTTTAAGTTGTAAGCAGAACAATGTAACATGTTAACATAGTCCTGATTAAATATTAATAGCAGGTCTGAATATGGATCACTGAGCCCCTCTAGGTCAATATTACCAAGCTTTGACCTGAGAACCATTAAACTACTAGTTTTCAAACAGAGGGCCAGGGCCCACTTTGGGGCGTCATGACAAAAATTACACCGTAAAAAATGATTTGTTGTAAATAAAACAAAGATTATTGGAGTGCATTTAACAAGAAAATACTATTTAAGCCTTTCTACTTCAAAATTTCAAGTGTAATCAATTGTGCTACTTGCCAATTTGTAATAAATTGTGAATTTACTAGCAATATCTGATTGAAAATTGTTTCCACGCCAAATTATTTTTCAAAGGAACTTTTAAAAAGTCACTTTAACATAAAATCCTAAAAAAAAAAAAAACACATAAAATCAAGATGGAAATCAAAATGTATTTATATTAAAATAATAATAATAAATTAAATACCACCTTCATTCATTAATTCATTCACCTATTTACTTTTTATCTTTAGTTGGCTTAGACCAACAAGAAAATATTTAGTTTTTAAACGAACATACAGTTCTTGAAACTTAATTCACAAAAATAATTAGTTAATTAATATACCAATACTCAGAATTCTGCTCATAAAAACGTTTAAAAACAAGCCTATAATAACCTGTATTGGGGAGGCTTTGAATAATGTGTTGGACAATGAGGGTCATTTGAGTCAAAAAGGCTGAAGTTATGGAAAATCAACTAGCAGATGTTACGTCCCCCTGGTGGCCAACATACTCAGTGCATCTTTCACTGAACACATACTTGATCAAAAAATTGACTGAACACATTGTTATAGGTCCAGAAAGTGCTGGTTTGATTTATTTGACCATACATGTGATTCATGCCTTCATTTATCAACCCATGGACAGGAATGGTGGAATCCTTTTACTAGCACAGTAACCTAATCACAGTCATCCTTAGGTCCTTACAGAGCTTTCTTGAGTTTTAAAGGAGTACTTGATTACAGTGGTTCCAGTTGTGTGAACATCTGGTGCACATTGATCGGTTGTATATTATAATTGCCATAAATGTGATCCTATGTATGCAAATGTAAAAATATCCGTGACTGCCTCGAGTGAAAAAGCAGATGAGATAGATGAATAGACAGTCTACTCCTCCACAGTTTCCTTTTTGCTGGTCTCCTGGCCTTCAAAGATCGGGTACTTGCTTTCCACCTCTGTCCATGTGATGGCACCATTGGCCAGGTCACGAACGATTTCGGGCAATTCACTAACCTGTAAATAAACATATGTATCTCAGCAAAATAGTCAACACGCGCTGCCTCAGTGAATGAAATGAAGACACATAAACATGACCAACTACTTTACCTCAGCCCTGATCTGCCTCATGGAGTCACGGTCTCTCAGAGTGGCCGTGTGGGGCGTCTTATTAACCGTGTCAAAATCGATGGTGATACCGAATGCCACACCAATCTCATCCGTTCTGGCATAGCGTCTGCCAATAGATCCTGAGGAATCATCCACCTTGTGGGAGACACCATTCCTGGTCAAGGCTTCAGCTGTAGAGTGAAGCAAATCATGAATCATTACAGAATTATCATTCAGATATTATTGATACAATTTTATAAAATGGGAGTAGAGATGTTATTACTCACATAATTCTCGAACAAATGGCATAAATTCCTGATTTTGGCTCAATGGAAGGACGGAGCATTTGTATGGTGCAACAGTGGCAGGGAAGCTGAAATACTGAAGAGAAAGAATCAAACTTCATAAATAAAGCAAGACAAACATATGAAATGATTAATTATAGAATATTACAGCTACTGCATTTACCGTTCTTTGCTCATCACCCTCCCTGATACGGAATGTGTGCTCAAAGATGGAGTACATGATTCTCCCGATGCCGAAGGAGGGTTCGATCACATTAGGAACAACCTCCTCAACTGTGGAGCAAGAGAAGTCAATTAAAACCTCTGACATATTCTTGTTATGTTGACATTAAAATCGTAGCTTCTGCCTCTTACCGTGCAGGGTCTTCTGGAACCTCTTGACGTTAACCATGTCCTTGGTGAGTTTGAAAGTCTTGCCCTCTGTCTCAATGGTGAACTCACTGCAATGACAGAGGAAACCACTGAATGAACAGAATAACATTGGGGAGCACTACGAACTGAGAAAAATACCTATTTTAGCTCTGACTATTGGTTAAAAACCCTATGATATTGCTACTTCAAATAAATTCCTCAACAAAATATTAAGCAGCACAACTGTTTTTAACATTGATAATAAGACATCAACATATTAGAATGATTTCTTAAGAATCATGTAACACTGAAGACTGGAGCAATGATGATGAAAATTCTGAATCCTGAATGCTGGAAAAAAAAAAATGCTGTTTTCACTAATCTGACACCAAACCTCAAACTTTTAAACGATAGTGTATCTGCCTTTATATTGTGAATCTTCATATTTGGGGGTCATTGGAATTAAAAATTTCAAATGCTCTCATCAGTGATGATACTCACCCACTCTCGTTAAGGAGTTTCTCTTGATCTGTGATGTAGCATTCATCACAGATGGCCAGGTATTCCATGGCGAACTTGGCATCCTTCTTGTACGCTTTGCCAATGGCTCCTTTGTTTGGCTCGAACTGGACAACATTTACAACTTTGTGTGAAGCAGTTAAGGAAGGTAACTGAGGACAAACAGAACTAACACTCTACTGAGAGAGTTCAGATCCAACTCAAATGCTTTGATTATTGTAGTTATTAAGATATGCAGGAAGTTGAAGGATATGGGTTCCTTTAAGGGTTTCTCAGCAACCAGAGGGACTTTGGTGGCCCGTGCATGGCACAAAAGATCATAACATGAGCGATCAGCACACCCCACGATCTCAATCCACCCCTAAAAAAAAGCATGTACCAAACACACAAATAAATTCCCATTTTATTGAGCAGGTAAAGTCAGAAAGTCCTCAAGCGAAAACTGAACGTACATAAGAGGTTTTGGTCTCAGCATCCCAGCAGTCACAGGCATAGTGGGCCATCTCATTGTCCATGTGCTGACGGAAACGAAGCTTGTCTTTCGCCACGCCCACTTTGATCAGATAAAGGTAGATCCTTCCAATGAAGTAGCCCAAGACGGAGTTGTTGATGATGCCCTACAAAAAACACGTTTGTTACTACAACCAAAGTGTTAATTATAATCAATACACCATAAATGAGATCTTCACTGACCTGCTCTACTGCATCACCCAGCTTCATTATCTGGGCAGATTGCCCACTAGTCTGTGCTTTGGACGAGTAAAGCATGATCTCCAGATCAGCAACACTGGAGAACTTGGAATGAACCTTCTCATTCGGATCTACAAAGTGCTCGATCTCAGCCATTGTAAACTCTCTATGGAGAGAAATGTTCACTTCAGTACTGTGGAAACACTTGTATGTGACACCCAAATAACCAAATCATAATCCGCACCTGACACGAATCAAGCCAGAGCGAGGAGAGATTTCATTCCTGAAGGAGTTTCCGATCTGGGCAGCAGCAAATGGCAGCTTTCCCTGGTTGAACTCCAAAAGACGTTTGAAGTTGAGAAAGATTCCCTGAGCAGTTTCTGGCCTCAAATAGCTATGGAAATAATGTAGCCCCAAGTGTAACACATCCGTATTCTTACTTTGGATATTTTAAAATGATAGCATGTAGTCTGGTGGTATCCAACTTACATTTACGTTACAATTACATTTAGTCATTTAGCAGACGCTTTACTTACCCTTGCATGTTGCCCCCAGGCCCAATGGAGGTCTGGAACATAAGGTTGAATGAGATGGGAGGTGTGAGATCATTTCCTGTACTGGGAGACTTGACATTGTATTGCACAAACAAATCTGCCAACTCCTGCTGAGTGTAGTTATCCATCTGAAAAAAGTAGAGTAAACCCATTACTACTCAGTAATTTTACTAAACAGTAAAGGCCCGCTCACACCAAAAACGACAACTATAACTATTTTAGTGTCCACATCAATGGATGATAATGCTGCAGTTATGTCTTCTGCTGCTTTAAATGATCAAGCTTATTATAATAGCGTGAATTCTTTTTGGCTGTCAATGTTTTTATCGTTCATCAGCTAGAAAAAAACGTTTCTGTGTTATTATCATTGTGGGTGTGAGATCATTTCCTGTACTGGGAGACTTGACATTGTATTGCACAAACAAATCTGCCAACTCCTGCTGAGTGTAGTTATCCATCTGAAGGGGGAAAAAAAGGCAGAATAAACCTATTACTAATCAGTAATTTTACTAAACAGTAGAGGCCCATTCACACCAAGAACGATAACTAGAACTATTTTAGTGTCCACATCAATGGATGATAATGCTGCAGTTATGTCTTCTGCTGCTTTAAATGATCAAGCTTATTATAATAGCGTGAATTCTTTTTGGCTGTCAATGTTTTTATCGTTCATCAGCTAGAAAAAAACGTTTCTGTGTTATTATCATTGTGGTGTGGACTTCACTATCTGCATTAGAATTACAACGATTATAAAAACATTTTGTTTTATAGATATCGTTCTTGGTGTGTATGGTCCTTATTGCATTAAATACTCCTTTTGCACTCCAAGTTCAGCTTATAAAAGCTAGTTGTAAATTTAACATTGCATCAGTGAGACATACCTGAGTGATGACACCCTCCATCTCGGTTTTCTTTTCTGCCGTACATTTTTTGTCACTCATTAATTTCTGAAGATGAGCTAAAAAACAAAAGCCATTGCAAGAATTTTTATTATTAGTAGTATTATTTATTTTATTTTATTTTAATAATGGAAATATAAAAAGTTGTACTACTAGTACTAATATTACTGTATAGTTGTTATATACTGCTAATAATGCATTAAAATAAAATAACTTTAAAATACAACTTTTTAGCATTTTATTGGACAAAAAAAAAATGTATATGCCTCTGAGTGCAAGATGAGTCACCAATATTTTCAGTCTGTTTTTTGCAAAAAGAGAAATGTAGTAGTAGTTATTTAATTTTTATTGCTATGTCAGCATCTAATGCAAATAATTACAAGAGTTACATCAACACAAAATAAAAATAAAAACCAAGCAAACAGAAAAATACAGCTGTTAAAACTGCCAAAATGAGAAATGTAAAATGGTAATTTTGGCAACTTTAAGGAGTCTAGATTTAGCTTAAATAAAGCACTTATTCATTTCAGTCAGGTTGGTGGTCTACAAATCATGGATTCTGGTTGGACGCCTAATAAAGCCTTTGTGATTTTTACAGATCCCATTGTTTTCTTTTACTCCTGAACATCTACAGCATCCATGGAGTCACATCAGAGGACGTCTCAAAGCAGTCAAATTATCCAGTACTACTGGAGCAGTTGTTATTAGAAGAAACAATGACAAACCTTTAAGGAGATGGTCAGCCCGGAAACACTCTCCGTTCTTGACATCTTTGACCATGTAGTCGGCAAACTTATCCACATGCCCTGATGTCCTGAAACACAACGAAACCACTGAGTAAGAGTTCCAGAGATTATGCACAGATTAAATGGAGAACAGCCAGATGAATGCTCACTTGAGAACAGGTTCTGGTGTAAGCATGGTGCAGTCAATCTCCAGAATCTGCTCCTCCTGGATGAAGTGCTGCCTCCAGACCTGGAGAATGTTGTTCTTCAGAGCACATCCGACCGGCCCAAAGTCATACAGCCCACTCACACCTTTTTCACACACACAAACAAAAGCAAACTATTAGTTGACAATAACAAGCAATCTTAATTACTTTTACTAGTAATTGCTCCATACAATTTTGTTAAGATGAACCTTTCAAATTCTGAATAAAGGTAAAACAAAGCTATTAAAATATTTATATGAGGAAAAACAAAAACTGAAAACACTCACCGCCATAAATAGCAAATGCCTGATCGTAAAAGAAACGTCTTTTTAGAGTGTCTTCCATCTTGGTTCGGTCCACAATGTCATCTTTGGGCTGTAAGGCAAGCTCCTGCAAAATGGAAAAAGAGTCAAATCTGGATTATGTAAATCAGGGATGGACAACTTTGATAGTGACGAGGGCCAGCACCTTTTCTCCTTTATACCAAGGGGCCAGATTACTAATGCACGTCCACACACCTTTTACACCATCGTACTCAATTTCCTTTTTATTGAAGGAAATCAAAGTATAATTAATTTCCTTTTAAATATTTGATTAACTATAAAATGTGTGCAGTCATGCTAGTTTAAATGGGAAACTGTTGTCAGTTGACAAGCAATATTAACATCTCGATTGCATTGTCTGTAAATTTGCAACAAACAAATGTACAGAGGTCCTATTTTTGATTAGTAGTCTACATAACATTCTCAATACAACCTAAGAGGACAGTTAAAAAGTGCTTATTCAAAAATAGTTATTCCAAATGGTACCATAACATAACAGGGTGTCTGCAGGATTTTTAAAATCAAATGTAATACTTTGAGACCTTTTTAAGGCCTGCACAAAAAAATTAATAACACATGAGTGAGGTAGGGCAATGTCTATGGTAACATATTAAACTGTAAAATGGCTGTAAAAAGCATGATTTAGAATTCAGATACAGGTTTTCACAAAACCAAAACGTTTTATAAATGATAAACTTCACATTTTAGCCTTTAAACGAGTTTTAAGAAAAGGACCGAGTCAAAAGTATCATTTATTACATTCATTTAAACAATTATTGTTATTAATTAAATAAATACATATTAGTGTCTTAATTGTTTAGATTAGTCCTGGCATCCTCTACAAAAGGCATAGAATAAAATATATTTTTTCAAAAAAAAAATTTCTCCATTTGTTTCTTATACACCAACCAAAGTAATGACAAAAACAAAACTTAAACAAAATTTATTTTTCTGGTTCTCAGGAGGTTATATACTGTATATATATTTCACACAATAAATTTAAAATATATTGTTTCTATATATGATCCACGTCTTTAAAGCTTGATTTTCATTTTGCCTGATTTTTGATTTTGATTCAAATCAAAGATTGTAATGTTGTGATTTCTCTCTTGGCAGGTTGGATTGGTTCATAGCGCATAAAGCTTTAACAAAAACTAAAAATCCCTATGGGCAATACAAATGGAAATACATTTACATTTACATTTAGTCATTTAGCAGATGCTTTTATCCAATACTCCAACACTGCTAGACTGCTGGAAAAAAGGTGTGCTCTTTTACACTCTATAGTTGTTTATTAAACTGAGACAAGAGAAAGACACACTTCATCTTGAACGCATCTCCACGTTATGTTAAGGAACACAAATGACAACATAACATTTCTCACCTTGGCCTCAAGGATTCTCTTGCGAGCTTTCAGTTCTGCCACGGCCTTATTGACATCTACTTCAGGAGCGTTTTCTGCCTTCAGTTTGCGCACAAGATCACCCTATGAGGAAAAATAAACAACAGAAAACGCAACGTTAATTATTGTGAATGCTATATATTAGAATACGAATGCATCCATCAACATTTTCAAGAAGTATGCGGAGTTTCGTTTTAACCGAGTGTGATTTCCTCCACCCTCAGTCTCCTCAGTTTCTGCACTGTATGTCAGAACGGCTCATATCAAACGTGGCACTGACAGACTGAATCATCCAGCAGTATAAACCCAAAATAAAGCCACCACATTTCCTAAAAACATAACATAAAAAAAATGCATTATGTAGTTTTCCATAACAAGCCATTTAAACCATTTTGCATACTTTAAAGGGACACGTTTGATTCCTAAATCAAGGCTCTACCTCGAATAAAAAGCAAATAGGTGTTTAATGCAATGTGTAACTCTGTGAAATATAACAATAATGCAGCACATTACATATGCTTGTTATTGTCTTTCATAATAGTGTTACCTGCTCCTTTACTGCCAGCCTCAAAGGAGCCAGAACCTCTTCAATACTGCCATCCATATTCTGTCCTTCCGTCATCTCCAGCCACTCGCTTCTCTTCTTCTTCTTCTTCCACAAACAGGCCGACAGGGAGAGCGCTCTGATCGGAGGAGAACCACACAGGTGTATGGGACTGGATCCGACCCTCGGAACCGCGCGGACGGTGGCAATCTGTGTACTGGTCCTGAGGAGGAGTGCTGATGTTGCGCTCCGCAGAGACAGCATGGACCGAGAGGAGGAGCAACCACACCGCGGAATTGAATGATGAAATCCCCAGAAATGAGTAAGTGACGGCGGGGATTCAGTTCAGTACTTTCGCCATTTTTAATAGAAAAATGGCAGATTTGTCATAATGTCTCTGTTTACTACGATAGTCGTTAGATAAAGTGAAAAAATCTAAATAAAAGGTACAAAATAATAATAAAAGAACGAAGTAAAAATAAATCAAGTGATTCTTGTATTATTTTTTATACAACCACATGAAAAAAAATTAATAATGACATTGAATGACATTGAATTCCACACCTTGTGAATGAATGAATGATAAATAAATAAATAAATAAATAAGCATACTAATGTTTTTAAAGGTAACACTTAATAAGAAGAAAGAAAGAATTAACACTGTAATATACTGTACATCATACAATAAATATACGTTTTTTTATAAGTTACAGTTTTTTCCCTGTAAACAAAAATAACAAACATTCTTCAGATTTTTTTAAACTAAAAATTGTCCATGTAAACTATGAATAATTACTCACTTTGCTGTTCGACCACAAGATGTCAGTATAAGCATACATTTAAATAGTGCCTCAAATTGATCAACTATGGAATAATAATAAAGAGTGAATCTATCAGTTTATTTATTCTAAAGCCATTCGCCACAAACGCTACCATTTCTTTTCATTACATATATTTATATAAACGTCATCTATTAGTTGTATACCATTAATAACCTATTTTTATTCCATATGTGGTCAGAATAAAATTCTGTATTTTTTTTTTAGTTAAAATAGAATATAACGTTTGTCAAAAATCCAATAATTAATCTAGCAACTCAACAGCAACGACCGACAAGCACAAGATATTATATATTTTAATGGTCTGTTTGCATTATTTATATTTACATAATTTATAATATTGTATTATAATTTTAAATTGTGAGTAGAGAAAGTACTAGAAAGTAGGAGAGAAAATGTGATAAGGTATTAAATATGCTGTAAAACTAGTTGAAGTGATGGTTGCATCACACAGGCTGCCTTATTAAACATTAAGATCAAACACCCACCTTCATAAAACATTCAGCAACCCTCCCACCTCTCTGTGTCATTAAAGCATGTCTGAAATTACTGCAATTTCTCTTAGTATCTCAGCAAAATCATTTCCCTTTTAAACCATGCCTATACTTAATGTGCTATTGATTATATTGTCTTCAGCATCAGTCCACCTTTTTAGATTCTTTAAATCTGATGTTTGTTTTTTTTTAGGTTTTTATGGTTTCCTGGTTATTAGGTTTGAAACAGGTTTGAAATGACTTTATGTGAGTTATGCTGTTCTAAGTGAGAGCTAACAGGTAAAAAAAAAAAAAGTAGGCTACTTTCTACAGCTTGACCTGTAATACAGATTGTAGGTGTGCCTACACAGATTTTGTTGTTGTTGTTTTTTTAAATGGCTGTTATTTTAATTTTGTTTGTTATTTTGTGCTTATGTGCATATCTTTATTAGATGGGTTTGATGAATTATGATGCAAACTATATATATTCAAGCTGTTGTTTGAATTTTATCAAAAACAAGTCAGAAACAAACAGAAACAAGTCAGAAAACAACAAAGTAAAGTTTTAGATTCAACAAACATTAGATTCGTTATTTTTTTCTTGTTTTAAATGTACAACAAGTCTTAATAGCTTATGTATTTTTTATTGTATATTTTTGCTAGAAATAATTTAATATAGCGTATTTTTTGTTCTAGAAAACAAAACGAAAAATTATTTAAAAGATTATTTTTGCAGGGCACATTGCATACATTACGTTTTAAGGTTCCCGCCAAAATATAATTAAAAAAAATAAATATATATATTTTTTTATTGAATAATAAATTAATCATTAAAATGAAATTTGATTAAATAAATAGTACATTTATTTAAAATTGTATTTATATAATGCTACATTTCTGTAAAGTACCTACATGTACGCTACATTTTTGCCAAATTATCATAATTAATTAATTAATTCCTACATTTTTATTCATTCATTACTTTATAAATTTTCATTTCACTTTTTATGACAGTGTGGCTGATATCAAGTAAAAGTAACTGCAGTACCTATGGTTACCATGGTACATTTTTGTAAAGGGTAGTTTCACATGGTCACATCGTGTGTGTGTGTGTGTGTGTGTGTGAGCCCACTCAGTCACACACACGCGCGCGCGCAAGGGGAGAGAAAGCGCGGCTGCAGATCAGATTCTTTGTTATTTTACACACTCTGTCACTGATCTCCACAGACCTCAAATCACACGAGAGCTGAGATGTCGCCGATCCCCGCCATCTGACAGGAGTGTCTTGTCTCGCACTGCTCGCTGTATGATCGTGAAGTGTGTGTTGCATGTTTATTTGGACACGCTGGTGTAAGATCGAGTGCGCTGTATGGTGCGTCTGCCATCTGGACTCACACCGCTAGCTCGCTAGCATCAGGCTAGCTGAAAATTATCAAAACATAAGTGACTAAGGAGGAATAAAATCCCGTTTCCATGGACAACACGTCCATCATAACCCAGGTAGCAAATCCAAAGGAGGAAGAGATCCTTTCTTCTTGTCAAGAAAAAGGTAAGGCGAGTGGCTGCTGTTTATTTGACTTAATATTGGCAGCGGAATCACTGCGGCTTTGCTGCTGATGCTCTTAAGATTTTATTAATCTATACGATTTCAAAGACGAATGATTATTTTCTATAATATTAAAGACGTGAATTATATAACAATAATTTTTCTTATTATAATAATTATTATTACTATTATTACTATTATTTTTTGTTATTGAAGTATTGATTGAATTGTTATTGTTGTGTGTATATACTGTATATATATATATATATATATTGTTATATTACACAATTTTGCTTCATGTTTTTATTGGAAATCAAGACTAAAATATTGAAAAAGAAATTGATTGATTTTTATAGTGTATGTTTGCCAGCTCCTGACTGAATCTCAAAACAAGTGTTTCCAGCCTGCTGCCTTCTGTTCATGGTATTAAGCAACAATGTGTTTGACATGAATGCACTGTACTTGATCACAGTTATTTATTTTCCTAAGCATCAGAGCAAACAATCTTAATGGCTGTGCTAGAGCCCTGTTAAGCGGATCAAATTATTTAATTCCACTGAACCTGAAATCAAAACATTGTGAACTGGCGTTGCCATTCTTGCTGTTGTGGTGGTTTGGTATCCAGCATGTTTTCTGTTCAGATACGTACTTTATAGAGGTGTATGGTCACTCCTGATGTAGTAATGAAGTTTGTTTATTATAAATATGAATGTATTTTTCCTGGTTTATGTATCAATTTCTGCATGACAAATCAAGCATTATTGTACTGGTCAGGAGTGTTGATGGTTTTCTCTCTTACTGTGGATGAAAGAATCAGTTTAACCTCTACTAAATATTTAATGATGTAGTAAACAGTGTGTTTTACTGTAATCCATCATCAAAGCATTTTAATTTTAAACCATCGCTTCTGGCCAAAATACCAGTCTGCTTCCTCCAGTGAAAAAGTCCATCCCCTGTTGTCCTCTCACATCAAAATCCACCGACATATTTGTCTAGAACTGTTTTGGACTGTTTTCGCTTGTAAGCAGTGCTTGATCTGTGCATATTTCACTCCTGATTCAGACAAGACAACTTTTTCACTGGAGAAAGCAATATTATGGATAGAGGACACATATTTTAGCCTGAAACAACGGTTTGAAGTTATAAACGTCTTGATTAGGGATGTAACGATTCACTCAACTCACGATTCGATTCGATTTGATGGATTCTTTCATTTCACAAGACGTTAATTGATGGACTGGAGTCATATTGAGTACTTGTGGATGATTTGTGATGTTTTAGCAGCTGTTTTAACTCATTTTGACGGCACCCATTCACTGCAGAGAATCCAGTGGTTAGCAACTGATGTAATGCTAAATTTCTCTGATCCAAATCTGTTCTGATAAAACTCAGATCAAACTCAGATTAACAGTGCTGCATGTTCGTTTTTATGTTCCTTTTTTGTGTTATTTGTCTCAGTTGATTTTCCCTTTAGATTTTGCAGAGCTTCTAAATTAAGATTTATTTTACTCAGTAAAGTGAGTTTGCCCAGCAAATCAATATCTCCTCCAGCCTGGCACTTTTCCCAAGTGCTCTTGACACGTTTTGAGTTGTTGTGGTCACCATCTGAAGCCTAATGCTGTTAAATCCCTGCTTTTTCCAGTGTGTTAGTTGATTGAAACAATGTGGTATCAAATTCAAATTGAATTCCAGAGCACTTCCATGGATCACGCGGAAAACAAACTCCTACTTATACAGTTATCAGTGGCTTTTTATAATTGCTTCTTCGTTTAACTACTTCTCAAGAGAGCGTTTAGCCCCATTGAGGTCTTGTGCCTGCTTACACTCTTAAAAATAAAGGTGCTTCAAAAGGTTCTTCAAGCGATGCCATAGAAGAACCATTTTTGGTTCCACAAAGAACCATTCAGTCAAAGGTTCTTTAAAGAACCATCTCTTTCTTACCTTTTTATAATCTGTTAAAGGTTCTTTTTGGAACCATTTATGGCACTTTTCCACTGCATGGTATGGCTCGGTACGGTTCACTTTTGGGGGGTTTTTCACTGGGTACAGTACCTGGTACTTTTTTTTAGTACCACCTCGGGTGAGGTTCCAAGTGAACGGATTGGCCGGAGAGAATCGTCACTACCTGCGTCTCTGAACTTGCGACACAAACACACCAAAAAGTGGCTGTTTCGTGGTCTGTTGAGGAAGTACAGACGTTCCTTTCGTTGATAGCCTAGGAGCAGATCCAGCGAGAGCTTGATGGGGCGATGCGGAATTAAAAGTTTTTCAGGAGTCGCGGCAGTAGAGGCGGCGCAACTATAACGACATGTGAATAATCCCGCCCACTCTAAAGCGATACTAAACTGCAGTGGAAACGCAAACCGAGCCGTGCCATGCTGTGCCGAGTTGTACCACGCAGTGAAAAAGGCCATTAGACAAAAAGGTTCTTCTATGGCATCATGAAGCACCTTTATTTTTAAGAGTGTAAGTCAACACAACACACACCAATGTGAGATGAAGTTATGAGATTAGCCCAAAACAAATTAATGTGAGTAAATAAATCTTGCAAATTATTTTCATGTGGCTTTCGGCTGCTTTTCTGAGGATAACGACACAATATAAACATTTTACAGCCACTTAGAGCACAAACAGATGGTAATCCACATGTTGGGGGTCTTACTAGAAGAGAGAGGAGCAGAAGGACGGGGTCGGGTTTTGGGACATAAAGTGACCTCTCACCGCTTCCCTGCAATGAAGTTGGATCAGTTGGCTGAGGATGCCTCCACTATGAGAGGTTTGCCAGAAAGGATCACATGACAGAGGAATCCCTCATGTCTTGATATCAGTATCTTCACGAGACGTTAACATACTCTTTGTTTTAAGATGAGACTGGATGCACATTAAACTTGAATTCTGTCTATCTTGCCGTAAAAATATTGTTTTCCTATGCTCGGCTCCAGAGATTAAGTGCATTTCTCTGTTGGTCAGCCAGGCGTATTTTGTTTTTTTGATGAAGTGGTAAAGCAGAGGTCCTAAATTAATCTTAATTTATGCACGTCTATGTTTCAAGAGCAGGAAAACACACACTCGCAAATCTAGCCATAGCTGCCACCTCATATGGGAGTGAGTAGACCCCTATGGCAACATTAACATCTTAGTAATTATATGAACAGATTTAAGGTGATTGATGATTGACACTTAAGAATATTCCAGGTTTAATAAAAGTAAAGTGTAATAATAAAATAAAAACAAAATAATTTCAACATGCCCTTTCTTTTCTAAAAAAAAGTGTAAATCTGGGTTACAGTGAGACAGTCACACTGGAAGTGAATGGGGAAAATCTGTAAACATTAAAAGTTGCAATGAAACAGATGTAACAACAGATCTTTTCTTCCATCTTGTGACATCGAGACCCAGTCTGAGTTAAACAGATTATCGAGAAAGAGGGAAAAAAAAGATGAGACTTGGTTTTGAACAAAATGTAAACAATATGCATGTTAACATGATTTTAATTATGGCTGCACGATAAATCGCATGCGATATTTAACGCGCATCTTGTCAGAAAGCCGGTTCTGTAATCAGCGGTAAATCTCCATCACGTGCGTGCTTTCACATTGAGCTGCATTAACTACACAGAGCCGTTGTTCACTGACGAGCTGCGCAAAAAATCGCGCGAATATGAACGTGGTTTTGCGCAGCTCGTCAGTGAACAACGGCTCTGTGTAGTTAATGCAGCTCAATGTGAAAGCACGCACGTGATGGAGATTTACCGCTGATTACAGAACCGGCTTTACTGATAAGATGCGCGTTAAATATCGCATGCGATTTATCGTGCAGCCCTAATTTTAATGTTAAAAATTGCTTTCCTGTGTAAAGTTATATCCAGTTTTACAACTTTACAATGCCTAAATCTGGGTGCACATGGTACGATTTATAATAGTCCTTTACAATTGTTGCTTGTCAGACTGTTTGAACATGATCCAAGCTATAACCTGTGGAATCTAAGTTGTCATTAACGTCAGACTGTATGATAGTCAAGAATTGTTCTAAACAAACATATGCAATCATCGATCCGTGACATGTTCAGTGACAGTGACATTCACATGCTGAATTGACATGGTGGCTAGCAAACTAAACCAGTTTATAGCATTCATTTTGATCATGGCTTGTCTTGAAAAGAAAAATTGAAAAAAAGAAAAAAAGAAGATGATGTGTGTGGAACAAGTGGTGGTTTGTTGTTGTCGCACTAATTGTGTCATCAGGTTCTGAGTTCCTAATGTTTCTTGATTTGATGATCATCATAGTAGAAGCCACACTGCAGAACTATCGCGTTAACGCTTGACGGAGGGCGTTTCTGAAGCTTGGTGCTGACGACCGTCATAGTGACAACAGCCAATCACATTAGTCTTCTGGTGTTGCATGAACGTGATTGGCTAGCGTCTGCACTAGGGTATTTGCATAAGGCGATCTGATTGGCTGACGCCTGCGTTGGCGCTTGAAAAGTTGAAAAGTTTTCAACTTCTGCCGCGAGCAACGGACGCGACGCGACGGACCCACAATTCATTTCACCAACGCTTGACGTCACTCCATTCAAAGCAAACGAGAGGCGTTGACGCTGACGTCCTGTGTGCATGGGGCGTATACCTTAAAACTTCTGACACTGGCAGAATTTAATTTGGGGTAAAATTTGATTGCAGTGGTCATTAACTGACTGTCGGCGAACATGTCAAACTAGTGATCAAAGACTACAGATTTTGGCCTAGGATCAGAGAAATCTTTTAGGATTTGCTAAGTTTTTCTCAGAAAGCCAAAGTGTGGCCAAAATCGCACCGGCTTAAAACCCTAAAGCAAACTACAGAAATGGGTGATTTAAACAAGTTCACAGCTCAACTAATACACAAGTTTTAACAGAAGAAAAAGTGCATTTATTTATTAAATTATTAGTTTCTCATTTCTTCTTTTTCTACGAAATTGGCCGAAATTGACGTATTTTCAAACAAGGAGGGAATTGAACTTGATTTTTCTTGATTTTGAGATAATCAACTTTGCACTAGGCTTGCCGCGATAGACGGTGTTGACGGTGATACCGGTGTTAAGCAGCAACACCGGTTACGTCACTTGCCCACCGCGTCACCGACCCCCATCGTCGTTTTGATTTTTTATAGTAATAAAAATCATTTAGTTCAGTAAAAGAACAGACACTACAATTAAAAACTGAACGTCATACGTCTAAACACACATATCCGATTCTCCACAGAATCCACAGAACGAGGACGACAAGTTTGCTCATAAAGATTTTTAATGGCGTTTTAATGCCGGCGTGCT
>NW_015627633.1:0-640 GCF_001515625.1 Sinocyclocheilus rhinocerous
GAATGCGTGCACTCTGTAGGGGTGTTTTGTTTGGTTTTTGCAAAACACTCGATAATGTCCAATTGCACATCGCTAAAACAACAATTACGATATTATCGCAGACGATATATATCGCACACCCCTACCGTATAGTGGCCATATGCAGTCCTTTGGCATCTCCCTGTGGTCTTTTTTGGTATGGCAGGGTGACTTGTAAAGATAAGTTACTGTATAATCTAGCTTCACATAGTTTTAAGTTGTAAAGAATATCTGCAGTGACCTTCTTGCTAAGGGGGGGTCAAACTTGAATTTGACTTTTTGAAACTTAAGTCCTGGAAAACAGCCATAGATATGTATACTGTATTTTAATGACTTAAAATGAGTGATACAAGTGTCTCTATCTTTATTCAGGTGCTGTACAGCAGTCAAAACCATCATCGTCAGAGGCTGACATTAAAAAATACATGAAGAATTATCTCCGGTCTGCTCCCGACAGATGTGGGGGTATGGGACGCCAAAAGGGCCAGACAGCGATTGATCTGTGTTCTGATTCTGAATAGGTATAAGCTAGCATTTACACTACCAGTCAAAAAATTTTGAACAGTAAGAATTTTACATGTTTTTTAAAGAATTCCTACTATTTAAGAATTTTACTATTTAA
>NW_015627634.1:0-909 GCF_001515625.1 Sinocyclocheilus rhinocerous
CTGAGGCATTCCAAAGATATTAACAAAGCAATCAAAACTTAATGGCCTTTAAAAAAATATCCAAGTGCCAACGAAAACAGCAAAGCCAAAGGGGCATGGACATGCTTATAATGGGTGCTGTAAACCAAACTGCTCAGATCATCTCATCCTAACTGCAGGCAGCATGCTCCTGGTGTCTCTGCCTGCAAATGACCTCCTCTGATGCTACAGAGTTTTAGTCTTCAAAATGGAAAAGCTTTTCAACTGTCACTATCAGTACCCTCAAAATGGCACTGACTTGTCTTTTGAATATGGTAAGTGCAATTTTTTGGGGTAGTTTCAGGTGACCAGTGCTACAGGAGATAATTGCCTTCTGGGACTCCAAGCCGAGTTCTACATGCAATGATAATTTAATAACAGATTTCAACACATTAGGATTACTTCAAATGGGAGCATTGATTGGTCCTATGTTCATAAGTGCTTCTCTTTGGGGTAGTTTTAATGAGGAAATGAACTGCAGGAAAGGCTCCAACTAGTTTCTTTTTCTTATGATTTCCCTGCTCATGAAATTGTTTTACACACATAAACCTCTGATCCCAACTTTTAACTTTTAAATCCCTAAATGATAGGGCAAAACTTGGCCACAATTTTGCATCTTCATCTGTAACCACTTGTTCTTTTCCTTGCCTTCTTGAGTGCAAACCAGCTGAAGTCTGCTCTAACTTTAGCATCTTTCTTTTCAATGAAGGTAGAAAGTGCTATCAAGTTGGAGTAAATGTTTGCTGACTGACTTCCCTCTGTCCAACTGGTTTGTATTCAGTTTTGTTTAATTTGAAGGAGACTCTCTAGATGACTACAAAGAGAAGCAGTGTCCAACTGGTTTGCATTCAGTTTTGTTTAATTTGAAGGAGACTCTCTAGATGACTACAA
>NW_015627635.1:0-287 GCF_001515625.1 Sinocyclocheilus rhinocerous
TTTTTAAATAGAACTTTTAAAAAGCTTATAAACATAAATTTTTTAATTTGACAGCAAAGGTAAAAAAAAAATGCCCCTGTAAATCACTTTAAGGAGTCAAATATCACCTCATATTAGGAAGGCTAATTTTTGATCAGAATTTTTGATTATTGGTCAGAAGGTGCTCCTAAATTTTTTAAATTAGGAGGACAAGCGCTCCTAAAAAGAAAAGTAAGCATAGAGCCATGTGTATCAGTATATTAGATCCGTGCATGAGGTCTTAAAGAGACAGCAGCCTAAATAAACCT
>NW_015627635.1:399-580 GCF_001515625.1 Sinocyclocheilus rhinocerous
ATTTCTTGTTATTGTTTTTGTTTGTGCTATTGATTGTCATTAATTTATTTGTTTTTATTTTATTATTTACCATTTACTTGTCTTTTTTAGTTAAATAAATTCAATTCTGAGTGCACGTGATTCTTGGGTGGGGAGTGGAGGGGGCGTGGTCCATGAGAAATAGTCCTGCCACCACAGCTGG
>NW_015627636.1:0-187 GCF_001515625.1 Sinocyclocheilus rhinocerous
ATACCTGGCAATAAAGCTCATTCTGATTCTGATTCTGATTATTAAAACGATTTTGTTTCTGTATTTTAAAATATGTATTTTTTATATTAACACATTTTAATGATAGCATATTTATTGGGAAAAAAAAAAACTTTTATTTTTCAAAATAAGCAGAAAATAGTACAAACTTTGCTAAAGTGATTGTTTT